>NW_028258349.1:8670000-8937500 GCF_053883595.1 Heterocephalus glaber | reverse complement strand
TGGAAAATTTGCTTTGCAAAGTTTTTTGGCTTCATAAGCTTTTCCAGTTTTTCAGGAAATAAAAGAAGCCTGACCCACCAGAGTAGATGAATGTAAACCAGCTTGGGATGTGGGAAAACATGGTTTGCATTGTTTATTTCTTGCTTTTAAGTGACTGAAAATATTTACAAGATATCATTCAGTGAATGTACATTTGAAAACAAGCATAAGAGCCACCACCAAACCCATCCATGGCCACACTAAGAGCATTATTTATTAAGGCCTGCTCTGGAATGATTTAGAGAAATTGATTCCACTTCACCACTTTTAAAAGTTGGCATGTGGCAATTTTAAATCAGGGTCACGCATTTAACAAAAACATAAACAATAGAGAAAAGTAAAAAGTACTTTTCTTATCCTCTGTGAAAACACTTTGTTTTACTCTTTTCTGCTGCTAGGGCCAATTTAAACAACAACAACAACAACAACAACAACAAAACCAGAACCAATCATGGGTGTTTCTTTCATCTTGAAATCTCCTTTTTGGTTTGGATCCATTGTGAAGATTTTCATATGGTCTTGATCCTTTGGTGCTGATGTTGCTGAAGGTAGAGTGGAGGCTGGCTAATGCTGCATGCTGCACCTGAGCAGGCCCAGATGGGCAGATCATCCCCTGGAATCCAGGGCTCTACATTTCCAGGCTGGGATGCAGACTTACACATTCCCACTTTGTGAGATCACATTATTCTGATGAGAATGCAAATGAAAGGAAAGCGGTGGGAATGGCTTTAGCTGTGTTGCTTGTCACAAATGTCTTCCTGGGGAGGGGTGTTGTGAAGGGGCGGTGAGCCAGGCTCCCTCCTTTTCAGAGTGCTGTTTTCCGAGGGACTCTGCTTGGGTGGCACATGGCCAAGTCTGAAGGAAGCACATCTTCATTGATGTGCCTATTGTTACTGGTTCTTATTCATGGTATTTAAACAACTCATGCAGGTTTTGACAGCTTTTCCCTTCTCATATTTACATGAGCCTTTTTTATTTTGGTAAGATTTCTGAAGACCAGTGGTTGAGGGAGGAGAAGAGGAAAGCAGAGTTAAGGCAGGCTTGGGCATTGGGTCCTGGACAGGTCAAGTCCAGGGCAGGGTGTGGAAAACATTTGTCACTGAAGCACAAGAAAGAGCCGGGGTTCTTACTCTGTTGGGCACCAAAACCATTCCTTAGAGGAGAAGGAGCTACAGCAGGAGCAGGAACAGAAGTGGATTTGCCCGGGGAACTGTGCACAGATAACTCTCATTATGTCTCAAAATGATACCTGGTCCTTTGTGGCCTTGGGCTTTTGTTTTCCTTATAATGGGTTAGCAGTCCAGTGCTCTGACCCCATCACCAAGGACCGGTTGTTATGGACACCTGAGGTCTGGTTATTAATATCCGTTCAGAGCTTTACTAAGATCCTCCAGCAGGCAGGCAGACAGGTGTGCTGCAAGATCAGTACATGTTCCCATGCAGCCCTGTCTGAGATGGCATCTTTTCAGAGTGGACCAAAATGATGCAGGTTCCTCTGACTATAGGACCCATCAGATATATAACAAGGTAGGTTCAAAAATAAAGTTCAGCATGACCCAAAATAAAATAACAGCTTCCTGTTGCTTGTGAAATCTGAGGGTGCTGCAGAGAATACTCCTAGGGGTGGGAGACTGGGGTGGGCACAGACATGGAGGCTGCCTTTATCCGTCAGTGTGGCCTCAGGGGCAGGTAGGGAAATCAAGTCTACTCTGGACTTTTTCAACAGAGGGCGGCTTCATATATTTTCTTAATAAGATGTTAATTTTCCATAGCATGCCATTAGATTGCAACACATTTTTTTAGGGAAAGATGTTATCTTTATGGAGTTGACTTATTTGCAAACTTAACATAAGCTTTCAAACCCACAGAAAATATGGCAGTGTGTTTATATTTAAAATAGATTTTTAAAAAATCCAGTGAGTTACTGTGAATTTACTTGCCACCCAATAATACAGGGATAAAATAATTTATGCTCCTATTTTAATTAAAGCAAGTCATTTTTGTAAAGCAACAGGAGCTCAGTCTAGTGGTTAGATCAGGAAGTGGGAGTAGAGACTCTTTTAGCTTTCTTCTTGGCTAGAGCATGGACTGGCTGCCTGTTTGGGGCAGGCTCTTAAGCCTCCCTGAATAGCTCTTTGCATTTCTAGTCATAGAGAGTGAACCCACCAAAACCACACTGTGCAGACTTACAATCAAAGGTGCCCTATGTGGTTAAGTCCCAGGCCCTGGTCTAGGAGGTTGGTGGTTGATGTCAAGGTCAGAAAGATCACTGAACTGTAGAAGAGCCAGCAAGGACCATCAAGGGGGTGTGAGATTTTGTTTTACTACAAAACAGTTGGAAGTTAGGGGAACAGCAGGTCATGTTGGAAGGAACTGTGGTTGATTCCCATGGTCACTGGAAGGCATACAGTGCCCATGAACCTAAATATTCATGAACTACTTCTCATTCCCAGGACTGTCCTTGTCTTAAATTCAAAAGAAGGGATGAAATTGTAGAGGGGTGGATGTAGATAGAGAAAACAGTTGTAAGAGATGCTGCAGCCCACAATTACTGATCCATATTCCCTCATCTACAGTGCAGTTATTGAGTACCTATTACATACTTATTTTAGAGATGAATCAGTTGTATGGGACTAAAAGAGCCGTGCAAGACTCCATGGTGAAGGAAGAACACTGCTGGGCCCTGAGTACTACTGCATCTCCAGAACATTACTGGATAGTCATTGTGGACACAAAGGAAGTTATCTCTACCTTCTAGGGATCCAGCCATGTGGGAAACCCCAGGCAAAGTGACAGCTCTGCACAGTAAATAACATCGTATGGAAGATTATAGTTAAAATTTGACTTTCACAAAGCAGTCAGTCAGAGCAGATCCCCCCTATTGTCTGCATCAGTTACTTGTGTAGACAACAAGTCAGAATTGACCAAGTTTGGATTGGTTCAAAGACTTCTAGACTTAGAGTCTAAAAACTGGGTTTGATCTGAATGATCTGTGTAATTAGTCTATGATCTTGGATAAGGCTCTTCAGTGAAATAATGCCTACAATTAGGATGTGTTGCAGTTCAAACAGGGTCTATGAGAATATGCTTCATAAACTGTAAAGCATAGTATCTTAACATAGTAATTTACTTTGCTCTTTGACTTGTCATTTGTACCAGCTTCTTTGTAGTCCCTACACGGAGGAGACCTTATATCTCTCCCAGATTGAGTAATGGATAGACAGATTTATATTGCTGCTTGTAGGGGTGTCTGAGATGCCCAGTAACAATGGTCCCTGCACACCCAGGGACTTTCGTTCCCATCTTAATGAGTAGGTATCCATGACTGTAATTCCTGTCAAGATGCCCTGGTGAAGCAGAAGGGGAAGGGAGGAGTGGGGCTGATTTCCTGGTTTCCTTGCAGGGAAGCTTCCTATCTGGATGTTCTTTCTTATTTAAATGGGCCAGAAAGTTGTCTTATTTCTTTTTTCTTCCACCTAAAGCCACCAAATCTAGTGAATCTGGCAGAAAGCACTCCCATTAGGCTGGCTCCGTAGAGGTCACAGGCTGACAGATGAGAGGATATAACAGCCCCTGTACATAAGCCACTAGTGAAGTTGAGTTCTACTTCCAGGAAGCAATTAGAAATTACTGAGAATTTAATATTGGCTCTGACAGTAAGTATAGCAAGGTTAAGGGTCCACGATTTGCATTTAGTCCAACTTGCTTAGAATTTTCTCTATTAACTCTGTAAATTTGATAAGTGATCTAACTTCCGAGGGCCTCAGTTTTCTTGTAAAATGGGTATGATGATATCTTCCTGAAATATTTAAATAGAGGTATATATAAATGCTTATCATTATTGTCACATGCTAAAATAACTCAGATATAGGGAAGATCAATCTGGATTGAAGTAGTTAAGACAAAATGTCATGGCAGAAGAAAAGGGATTCCTGAACCTTGACTGTTTTAATCTGAGGACCATCCAAGGAGAGGATGGGGTTGATGAAAGGGGAAAAAATATCAGTGCCCACAGTCTGATGAGTGAGCAGAAAAGATTCTATGACCTGGTACTGCAGGAGCCAGCAAGGCTGTGTGAGAAATAGGAAAGGGAAGAGACATAGAAGTCCAATAGCCTATTTTCCAAGACCGTGAGACTGAAGCCCCTCAGTGGAAAGGAAAAGCAGGGAAAGAGGGACTTCAACAGGCAAATGTTAACTAGAAGGAGAAAGCAGAGGGTGAGCATCTAGGCTGAGTGCTTTCTCCCATTTAACAAAAGTTATGGAGGATCTACTCTGCTATATACTCTTCTATGCCCTGAGGATAAAGCAAATATTCCTAACCTTCTAGAATTTGCGATTTAGTAGAAAAGAGATGGAGGATAAATGAAATGGTTAAACAAATTAACAACATGACAGAAGGTTCAAGATATTGGGGAAAGGATCTAAAGACTGTCAGTAGCAAGACAATTGATCATTTTTAAGTTTGGTAATTAGGGAAAGCTTCATTTTCAGGTGATATTTCAATGAAGGCTTAAGGTGACTCATAAACATCGATTATCAAGGGGCAACATGCATACATACAATTTTCCAAAATAAATATAACTATTTTGTATTGCAAGCATATATTAATAAAAAAGTAGCTAACAGGAAAATACAAGTGAGTCAGGATGATGGCTTGAACTATATTGACTGGTCTAGTGTTGCTTAAAGCTCTGGAAGAGACAAAAAGGTTTGCTTATAAGCTAGATGTAGGATAAGGGAGAAAGAGAAGAATTGGGGATGATTTCAAATTTGGGAACTGAACAATAGGAAACTTGGAGCTGCAGTTGACTGAGATGTGGAAAACTGCAGAGGAGCAGTTTGGGCAAGAGAGGAAGATTGGACATCAGGTTTTGGACACGTCAAATGTGTGTGATGTCAGTTAGGCATCTAAGTGGCAGAGCCAGGGAGGCAGGTGGAGACACAAGCCTGGAGTTCGGAGGAGAGATTTAGAGTTATAAAATTAGTAGACTTATCAACATACAGATGGAATTTAAAGCTACGAAACTAGACAAATTCATCAAGAGAGTGAACACATAAAGAAAAGAGATCCAGTGATTGAACTCTGAAGCACCTTTTTCCTTGAGGTTGAAGAAGTGAGGAAGATTCAGCCGAGGAGATGCAAAGTTGCAGCCCATGGTGCAGGAGGAAAACCCAGAGAGTGTTGTGTTCTGAAAGTCCAATGGAGAAAGTTTCCTAAGGAAGAGGGAATAATTAGTTGCATCAAATGATCCAGATATGTGAAACAAGTCAGCCTTGAGAGTTGATCATTGGGTGCAGTAAATGAAAGTCATTGTCAATCCTGACTACTGAGTTTGGTCTACATGTGAATTTCAAAGACATTACTGTTATAATCTAGACCTAGAATGTCCCCAAAAGGCCCATGAGTTAAAGGCTTGGTCCCTAGCCTGTGGTGGGAGGAGGTGGCATCTTTAGGAGGTAGGGACTAGTGGATCAAACTTGGCTCACTGAGGGTGTTTCCTGGAGGGGATATTGGGACATCAGCCTCTTCTCTGTCTTTGCTTCCCAGCCACCACGTGACGGGCAGCCTCTCAGCCACACACTTCTGCCATAGTGTATTGTGATGCCATAGGGCCGGAGAAACAGGTTCAAATAACAGTGAGCTTTACCTCTGAAATGCTGAGCCCAAAGAAACATTTCCCTTTATCAATTGATTCTCTCAGGCATTTTTGCACAGGGATGGAAAGCTAAAACTATTATATTGAGTCAGATATGAAAGATCTAAGTTCTAGCAGGAGGTTTGACATGGTGACTTTTGGAAACTTGGTTAATTCCTCTGAATCTTCTCATCTGTATAGTTCAGGTGATATTAGTTATTGTCGATCTTAACTCAGATTCTTGTATCTAAGTTTAGCTTTCATCTTAAGCTATACTCTGACTAATTTTCTCTGTATGTCCTGTGCAAGTCTTAATGTCTTTTGGACAAATATCTGGACAGGGTATGCTGTTATTATACTATTCAACACAAGTCTAGCTCCAGCATTCTACCTCCAGACCATGTTGTGAGTTGTGGTTTTTCTTTATCCGACTCCTGAGACTGAGAGAACTCAGTCTCTTTCTTTAATTGCTTTTCCCATACCAAAACTTATGCAATAAAACACAAAACAGAGTGCAATAAAAACAGAAAAGGATAGGTAGAAAGAATTTATATAGTAGCAATGCAAAACACTTAACATTTTTACAAACTATTCTTGTTCTTAAGGAATTATCAGCTGCTCCACTACGTAGTTAGGCCATCTTCTCTGTTCTTTGCACTTTCTCTCAGGGGCACCTTTCTTTGTATTAGACATGTTAAGCTACTATATGTGGTAGTAACAAACTTTAAAACATCATAGGTTAGTGCAAAACAAATTCTTACACATGCAATTCCAAAGTAAGTCTTCAGGACAAGCATCTCCCAGGGATAACACAACCAAGGCTTTGCCTTTGGAGTATGGTGTCTTCTTAGTTATTGTGATGGCAGAGGGCAGAGCCAAAGAATCTTATGTCTGTGAGCAAACCCTGTACTCTGAAAAGTGGCCATGCTATTTCTGCTGCTAATTCATTGGCCTCAATTAGCCATGAGGCTCAATGAACTACAAGGGTTCTGGGAAAGGTAGGCTTTGCATGGAACATTTTGCAGATGTGGCTGAGTGTTAGTCAGCTTTCTGGTACTATAACAAATATTTGAGATGTATAAGAATAAAAGGTTTATTTTGTTTCATGATTTTAAAGGATGTAGTCCATGATCAGGCAAACCTATTGCTTTTCTCTCTGGTGAGGACTACGTGGTAGAGCAAAACTGCTCACTTCATGGAAAAGGAACCAAAGAAAGAGAAAGGAATGGGCTGAGGCCCCACGATCCCTTTCCTTTTTTTGTTGTTTTTTTGTTTTTTGAAAGCTAACTCTATTGGTACACTTTGATGTACGTAATGATCACATTCATCACAGGGAATTTATACCTGTACATGATAGATCTTGATCCTTCTTTTCCCCCACTCCTCTCCCCACCCTTCAAGCCTTTTTCCCCCTCTTATTTACAAAAGCTTTTTTTCACTTTTCCCTTCAATTCTCTTTTTTCCCCCTTTTCCTTTCCCTCTGCCCCCTCCCTTGTTCTCCTTCCCATTTGAACATTTCCTTCCTACTTTTCAATATCTATCATCAATTTTGGTCCTTAGTTACACTTTCAGTTTCTCTTGCAAGAGAAACAATTCCATATAAACTATATGTGTCTAATTTGTTTCACTTAAAAGTATGGTCTCAAGGTGCATCCGTTTTCCTAAAAATGTTTCAAGTTTATCCTTCTTAATAGCAGAGTAGTACTTCATTATATACACATTTTCTTTCTCCATTCATCCATTGATCTTGTTTCTAAGATTTAGCTATTACAAATTTTAGAGCTGTTATAAACACAGGTGTGCATATATCATCGTGATATGATTCTTTTCATTCTTTCAGGAAGATACCAAGAAGGGCAATAGTTGTGTCAGATGGAACCTCTAGTTGTAGTTTTTGTGGAATCTCCACACTGATGTCCATAGTGGTTGCACCAATTTACTTTCAATAACACATCCCCAATGACCTAAAGACCTCACACTAGCCTCACCTCTCAAAGGTTCCAGCACCTCCCAACCACACCACACTGGGGACAAAGACTTTACCACTAGAACTTTTTGAGGACACTTACATACATATCCCACAATAATTTTTAAAGGCCTTCCTTGGCCTTTAAACAAATCTACAGCCTCCTGTCATCTCTGACCTTTCCCTGGGATGCAGGAGAGAATGAAAGGTGCAGGAAAAGGTTGTTGTTCCTCAGATTGAATATAATGATGGAATATGCCAATGGTGGTGAATACTCTTAGCAGATTGTAAAGCATCGTGGTCATAGTAAATATTTCTGTAGTACTCACTGCATGCCAAGAACTCTTCTAAGGTCATCATATGTGCTAGCATAATTAATCCTCCAAGCAACTCTATGAGCTAGACAACGTTACTAGTCCTATGTTGCAGAGTCACAAACTGAGGTGCAGAAAAGCTAATGATCTAGTTACAAGTCCTACTGGTAATTAGTAAGGGAGATGGCTTCAAGTGAGAGCAGCATGGCTTCAGAATCCACTCTCTCGTCCATGAGGCCATATTGCCTTTTTGTGGGATTTACATGATAGGAATGTGCCTCTCACCATCCTTGACGAAGCACATGAAGTACAGCTTTAAGGATGAAAACAGTTCTGATGGTAGCATGGAAATGAGGCCTTTAAACTGGGCTCTGTGCTTTGGCTTTTGTAGAGAATGGGGTAGGTGCAGAGAAGGGTGCTCTGAAGAATGGGTCATGTGATTGACATTATGAATGTTAATATCTGGCTTTTCTTTACCTCTGGCCTATGGAGGATTATACTTTCTAGTCTTTGGATTTAGGCTTGGTAATGTGATTCACTCTGACCAATGAAACGACATGTCACTTTTGGTGAAGGTATTTTAAAGCTAGTGCTTGCTTCTGTGTACCTTTCCCCACCCCAGTGACTGGACACCTTGAAATGCAATGGACATTCCATTAGACCAAAGCCCACTGAACTTTGGTTCTATCATAAGAAGGACACCTGCTTGGTGAGTTTCCTGAGCCCATGATTGCACTGAAGGAACAAAAATAAAATTTTATTTTAAACTACTGAGGTTTTGATCCTTGGAACTACTAAAAGGAAGCTCAACCTATCCTGACTGATACCAATGATATTTGAAATGTAAATATCAAATTCCATTCTTTAGAACACAAGGAAGATAATTTGAGATGGGTTGGATAAAAAGAAGGAAAAATAAGATGAAGGGTTGTGACATTTGATCTATTCCTTATCTGGGCATTAGAAATGCCACATACTTCCAATTTACTTAACTTAGAAATGTAACCTTTCTCTTGTTTTATCTTAGCAGCTGGGTTTCCTTCCCCCTGTGTCAGCATTGTAGTCCATTCTGCACCTTGAGGCTTGAGGAGAACAAAATATAAGGGACCCAGAACTGTTACTGTATTACTCCCTGAACCCCTAATGGTCTGTCTCTTGGGAAAGGCTAAAAACCACATACAAAAGCTCATTTCTTTGAATTTCTGCCTCAGAGGCAGTGTTTTCCAGGTAGTTCATTGAAACTGAAGCTGTCAGTAAAATTTATCCATTCTGTTTTTCAGAGCTTTTCAGAAGAATGATAACGGAGTGTGGTCCTTCCCTCTTCTATTATCTCCCATCCATTGTCCAATCTCACAACTGCTTTACCAAGCACCTGGTATTATGGTTCCCAAACCTCGATGATTAGCATTTTCTCAACAATTGAACACAGGTTTCGTGCAAAATGCAAAAGAAAAGGTGAGTTTTAGAACACAAGGAAGATACCTTTGACTCTATCTGCACAGCTAGAATCAGCTACCAATATGTTGTGCTGAACGATTCTGAAGTCAGAAGAACCTTCGGAGATGAGAGCAAACAACCTCTCTGATATTCTGTTCATCTTTCTAGTTAATTAGCCGGGGAACTCCCTTTCGCTCTCTTTACATTGCTGAATAATTTCCGGAGTTTATTTGGTATTTAGTTCACAACTCATATTCCAGAAACCAGACAGTCTCTCTCCTAATCCCTCTAAGAAAAAGACTTTGAGAAGGAAGGGCTGAATTGGAGTGCAGAGTGATTTCTCAGGTTTTAGTCCTGGAGTCGTTTCCTTACTCACAAAGCATTTGTTCTTTTAAGGGAACCAATATGTTTGTGTAACTGACACGAAACAAGCCTGACTCCAAAAAGATTTAGCTTAATATCTGCCTATGCATTCCGGGGGCTGGCCGAATGTGGGATGTGCATTAAAAGGCCCTGGCAGTGGCCCAGCTCGTCATGTATGATATCGGGCACTCAAATGTGACGTGATGCCCATGGACTCTTGAGGGTAATTCGATGTGCCAGCCAGCTCGATGGGCAGAGAAGCTATAAACATAGTTGTCACAAGTGAGAAAGAGCGCTGGGTCGAAGGCAGACCGGAGAAGCAAGCAGCGTTGGAACCTGTCTTGAAGCCCTAATGAAAGTGTTAATTAGTGTATTACGGAATTTACAGTGAGAACAGCCGCTCCACCAGACCCCTCCAGTGACACACTCCTCATTAGCCACCTCCTTCTCTGGCCCTGCTTTCTCCAGCCTCCCTTCCCCATCTAGCCAAATCCCGGGAGGAAGGAGGAAACGGAATTGTGCTGGGGAAGGGAGGCTTTGGGGGAGCCATTGCTAAGGAGAAAAGGGCAACAGGTCACATGGCTGTCTGATGTTTATAGGAATAAGTACACATTTAATCTACATAATCATTAATCTTTCTTTATGTAAAAATGATTAGTAAATAGGGTTTTAAAGCAACTGCTTAGTTTACACGTTGGCATCATAGATTAACTTATTTCTAAAACACTTGATTTTATCACTCTGCCTAATGATTTGTCACATGATTTATTGGGTAATATGATAAATCATGTGCAATTTATTGTTTATCCTATAAAGAGTGCAACAATTCATTAAACAGTGATGAAACCCAGCCGTTGCATGAGGAAGTCTACCTTGCTGGCTCTGGCGTGAGGTGGGGTGAATGTTCTTGGAGTGGGGTGGTTTCTTACTGTGCTCAGGTCTGTGGAAGGGGGCAATTAGACTGCATTTAAATGCAATAGTTTTACAAAATAATGGCATAGCCATAACATTATATCTAGTCATATTTATTTTATATGGAAAAATAAAGTCTAAAGCCTGATGGATGTTAAATCCACGGATTTATTTGTGATAATAAATGTGGTATTCTTTGTTACGAAAGCTTTAAACTTAATGGCAGTGCTGGGTGGCAGTTGTGCTTCTCTGTTTCTGGTTTTAGTTCAGGCCAGAACACCAGTGCAAGTCTCTCTGGGACATTTGTTGGCTCAGAGGATATCTCAGTACAGGAGGCTCTCAGGTCAGGGGCACACAGCTGAGGGCAGAGCCAGGATCAGGGTCCAAAGCAAAGTCTTGGCTCTGGCCGTGAGCCTCCTCCCAGGGATGCAGGGACCATGTGTAACAGAATTTCATTTACTCACAGTTGAAAACTGGAGAGTTAGTTGCTTCTCTTTTCTCCTTGGGAGACACAGGGCATTGGATGGTTCTTCTGGCTCCTGGTTCTCCTGTCTCTCCCTACTCTTTGCTGTCCCTTCCTTCCCTTGTGTAGATGTTTTGCTGCAGTTTGCAGGCTTCCTGGTTTTGGAAAGAGAACCTAATTCTCTCAGGGACCCAGTGACTCTCCACTCTCAGTACAACCTCACCAGCTCACGGGGGTTCTAGGGTACCTTGGACTCTTCAGATACTCATAGTCAGAGCAGGGCATCCACTGACCAGTCTCATTATGCATTTGAGTATTGCACCCAAGCCTGGCTAACCTCAGGTAGATTTTGTGGGGGTGGTAAGGGGGAGTGCATAACAGTAGAAGTAAGGCTAGAACTGTTGGTGACCACCTTGTCCCCACAAGGACATAGAAATAGTGTTCTTAAGAGTGAAACATGTACAGGTAAAGATTGGAAAGGTCCAAGTAGTTCATTCCATATTAATTAGTAAAGGATGTTTTGTGAGACCCTGGATCCAGCTCTATCTGAAGCTGTGTCCATCCTGTCTTTCTTGTCTTTTTTTTCATATTCTCCTAAAGTCAATTTGACATAGACTTATAATTAAATTTTTTCCATTAATATGCTAGTTCTGCCATAGGTTCTGTCCATATTTTGTTATCAGGAAAATTTCTTATAGGGAGAAGAGATATTTCACCTCCTTCCTCTCTTCCTGTTTCAGATACTGGGCCTGCTTGCCAAACTTCACTTTCAAAAATTAGTTGAGCTATTATAAATGGAAAAGTGTAGTACCTTATCTAGTCTGTAAGCATCTGGAGAGAAGACATAATAGATAGAATGTTGTGGTGTAGGTATACACAGTGCGATAAAGTTTTATGTGGTCAGCCCTCAATAAACATGGATTAATACTTTGATTATTTTCAGGAAAAGGAAAACAACCTGAGTGTGAATGACAGATGTCTGATAGATTACTAAAAGGCTGGTCAGGCCTTTGGTGAGAGGGTGTGTTTCTAGAAGAGGAGTATGGGATATTAAGGATGGCTGCAAATCTTTCTGCTCCTCCCAATGAAAAGTGGAGTCTAACTTCCCTTCCTTAAAATCTTAGCTGGACTTAGTAATTTGTTTTATCAATAAATTGTGGCAGAAAGGATGCTTTGGATCAGCAGAAATAGATAAACAAGAAATAGATAAAAAAAAGTTTCTGTACAGCCAAGGCAACAAACAGCAGAGTGAAGAAACAAGCTACAGAATGGGAAAAACATTTGCAAACTATTTGTACATCTCAAAAGGGGTTAATGACCAAAATATATAAGGGACTTAATCAATTTAGTATTAAAAAATAAATAAGCAAGTTTTCTAAGTTTTATTAGAAATGAGAAAAGAGTCTGAGCAGATATTTCTCAAAGGCACACATACAAATAACCAGCAGGTATATGAAAAAAATGCTCAGCACAAACAATCAATAAAGAAATGCAAATTTAAACCATAATGGTTATCACATCACACCTATTAGAATGACTATTATCAAAAAGACTAAGGAAAACAAGTGTTAGAGAGGGAGTTAGGTAAAGGAAACTTCAGTACATGGTCAATGGGAGTGTAATTAGTACGTCATGGAATTATGATAAAAAATGTAGATGTTCCTACAACAAATGAACAGGAAAACAAATAGAAAATATCTACCATAAGGTTCAGCAGTCTCACTACTGGGTGTATATTCAAAGGAAATAAAATCAATGTGTTAAGGAAAGATCTGTATTCCCATGTACACTGGTAGCATTATTCACACTCACTTGGATATGGAATCAACCTAAGTGTGCAAGGACAGAGTAATGGGTGAGCTACATATGTCTATATGATGGAACACTATTTAGTCTTAAGAAAAAGGAAATCCTGTCATATAATCTGGAGGGCATTATAGTAAGTGAAATAAGACAGGCAGGAAAACAAATAACAAAAAACATGATCTCAGTTACGTGTGGAATCTAACAACTTTGAACTCAAAAGAAGTGGAGAATAGAAAACTAGACCAGTCAAATTGTACAAATGAGGAAGGGAATCCTAGAAGCTTGAGGTGGTTTGCTGCACGATGATGGATGACCAGAACTGGAGGCGGCTCCTTCACTACACAGGTAACACAGAGGATTCCCTGGCATGTGAGGGACTTGGAATTCCATGGCCCCTCGGGTTCCTTTCACCTGAAAAATGCAATGGATCCACCTACCCTCAGAGTTGCTAGTTTCTCTTCCCATTCTGGCCCAAATTTTTGTTGGGGCCGTCTGATGCATTTGGAAGATCTTGGATTCCCTATAGGGGCACCTGTGTTCTGCAAGTAAGCAGCTGGGAATCCATGGAAAGGTGTCTTTCTTTTCCTCCTCCAGAAAGCCACCTGGACCTTCCCTCCATTCTGCCTCTCCTATTCCAGGCACCACTGTCACATCACTCTTCCTGGCACCTGATACCATCTGGAGTGCTTTCCTTTGGTCTTCTGTAAAGTGAATGCAAGGACTGTAGAGCCTTGGCCCAAGCTTCTAGATCAGCTCCTGGCATGAATACAGTTGAATATCGACAAACATTGTCAGAATAAATGGGCAGGCTCCTGTCCTTCCCTATTTCCTGTGGAGAGGTGACCGTCAAGGTAAATGTCATATCTGACGTCTTAGCCTGGATGGTCCAAGATCTTATTATGTGAGGATTAACAAGCTTGGACCAGCCAAGGACAAGGATATGATATCATATTCAAGGCACTACAAGATGAGGATGGTAATCAATCTAGAAATATCTTTTCCTTTAGGAGATGCTAAAAAACTTCAGGTGCTCTTGCAAACTACTCAGCTGGCCAAATTGCAATGTTTTGGGGTGAGTTTTTGGGCAGTTCTGGATTCCCCTCCCCATGAGGGACCTGTAAGTTTTGGGAAAGTGTTTATGTCACATCCCGGTTAATACCTCATAAAATACTATTTGCCAATAATGTCACCCTGTAATTACATTTGCTGAACTTGCTCTGCCTGTGTGTATGTTCTTTTTTCATTATGTAGCTTCAACCTTTATAATGTTACCAATTGACACCATAATTAGTATAGTTTACTGCAGCACTGATTATGAGGGGCCTCCTTGTCAATCAGCCTCTGCTTGCTTCTCTTTGAGAAGCCATTATTCCCTTACCCCTGAGCCTTGGCTAATTTACAGGGCACACGGGTGCAGGGCTGCATGCATACATGAGGAAGGCTTCTTCCTGGGCCTTCTTGCATCTGACTGTCCAGTTCTTAGGTGGTCACTTTGCTTCCAGCCTTATTCCATAAGGCCCTGGCACAGCTCTCCCAGCAGAGAGGTGCGGTCATCCCTTCAGGGACAGGGATCCGGGTGCCACCCCAGGCTCTCCATGGAGAGCCTTTGGCAAGTCGCCTAGCCTCTCTGTGGCTCCATCCTCCACCCAGTTCTCCTTCCTGCCCTACCTGCCTCCAGGGGCTTCAAAGAGCTAACAGATGTGGAAGAGCTTTTGAAATAAGCGTGCCATATAAATTCAAGGTGTTTGAGAATGGTTTTCTCATAAACCTGCCAACACTATCTTTTTGGAAGAGACAGAAGTCACAAATCCACTCTCATTTTAATTTACCCTGGTATTTCCTCAGCAGATGGCTAAAGAGTTGCTTGTCGTGTGTCCTCGGAGCCAGCAGCTATAGCCTTGTGGCTCCTCTGTAAGCCCCGAAGACCAGGGCCTCTCTGAAGGAGCAGATTTGGCTTCCTGTGACCCTCACAGAGGTCTCTGGGGGAGAAGGGCAAGTGCCTTTTCCTCCTCGGGAGTTCCTGGGGCTCAAGGTGGGGACAGCAGCTTCTGTCATTTGCCCGCTGCCCTATTCATTTCTGAGCTCCCTGGACCTATGCTCCAGGGCCTTTGCTGGTAGCTGTGTATATGTGTGTCACCCAAGTCCCCACATGCGGGCCCTAAGTCTGGGCTGGGAGCTGGGGGAAGAATTAGAAAGTTCTACTTGAGTGGCAGGCCAAGCCTTGTTTCCAGTCCAACATAAGCAGCCATAAATAATTGAGTACTGTTCTCCCTATCTCCTGGGTCCATCCATTTCTTACCTAGCTCAGATGTCAGAATGGTCTGGTCATAATAGCAATTTCAAACTGTCTAAAGCTAAAAGCTAGTATTTTTACGGATGACCAGGTTACCTTCTGGAGGCTGACTTCCCTACATTTGCCCAACCTTGCTCCCGTAATAGGAAGTGCCATCCTCTATCAGGTGGCCTCTGGTGCTGCCATGCAAGTGTGGTGTTTCCCATCCTCAAGTGCAGCTCAGATCACCCTCCTTCCACCCTGGCACACAGCTGTCCATCCCAGGTTTGCCCTTGGAAGCTGCATAGTGTACGCCATGCAACTCTTCACAACCTGCTTTTCTTTGTCTTTTTTTGGTCTTTTCTTGTAGCCCATCTGTCTCCCTCCCAGGGTATCTGGGGCACCAATTCCAAGCATCAGCTCCTCATACTTGTCATTGCACTGACCAATAATTCATGTCAAGTCTCAGCTCACCTTCCAGAGAGGGTGACAGTGGTCGGCCTTGTTTCATAGTCTCTGGCCTCTCTTTCCTGTTCCTCTGCAGTCCTAACACACATGCCCTTTTCAGCACATGGCCTCTGTGATATTCACCAAATGCCTACTGTGAACAGCCACTCTGCAGAATGTGATGAGCATATGAGACAGGTTCTGCCTCTCAGGAACCCCTGAGACTTACTGTGCAAGGCCGGTGGAAGACTTCACAGGACCTCTGGAAACTTCTGCTGGCTCTAGGAGCTGAGAGTAGGTTAGGGATGGGGTGGGGCTGGAGACCAGCCAAGTTCATGGCTCTCCTTGGATGTCCCCTCAATGGCATTGTGCACTTCCCAACCGTATTCCCATTGTTCTTCTTTCTCATCCTTCTCCAGTCTCTTTCCTTATTGTTGGCTGCTTGGAACTAAGGCTTCTCCTTCAGAAAAGTCCAGACTTCCCCTCTTAACACCCCACATCCACTAATAACCTCTCTTGACCTCTGTTGACACCATGTTTCACCCCAAGGTACCCAGATGTTCAGTTTGAGAACCTGACAGCTTGGAGATACTGGAGTCTCAGCAAGCAAGTTCCTTTTCTTAAAGACTTGAGCAGATTCAAACTCCCAGAAGATATGTATGTAATGTGGCTTATGCGATATTACTCTTGCTTAAGTTAGTCTGTGATTTAGCATTCCTGTTTAGCTGTGGAATTCCACCGAGGATATTGCTCGATCCCAAATCTTTTGTCAGTGTAATTGAGCATAACATCTTTTCAGGTTTGTATTTCAAAAGATGCATTATCTTCCCTCATCCATTTGTTCTATTTGAGCTGTTTGAAACTTTTAACTTGCCCCATCCCTCTGAAGGAATTTGAGTTTTAGGCTGATAATTTATGTTTATGCTGAGAATGCGATTTCCTTTCTGCACCCAGAATGATTAATAGACTTCTCTCTGTAAATTAGTATGAGAGAAGGCATAGGTAAATTGCTAACCAAAATGGGGAATTTCACTTTGTTTCAGGGATCTCTTCAAGCTCTTTCTAATTTGTGTTCCATACATGCATCGTTTCACCTGGGCTGTGTACCCTTTGACATGAACCTCCCTCTCCCTTGTCTTCCACCTTCCCAGAATCTTCCTTTGGGAGCAAGAATCAGCCAAATCCTTCCTACCTGCTGTCTGTGTTCTTGTGTCTGTGAGCTAAGAATGGTTTTAAAATTTTCCAATAGTCGAAAACCTCAAAAGGAGAATAATATTTTGTGACACGTGAAAATTATATGAAATTCAAATTTCTATGTCCCTAAATAAAGTTTTGTTGGAACACAGCCACACTCATTCATTTACGTATTGTCTGGCTGATTTTGCACTCAGATGGCAGAGCTGGATGGTAGCGACAGAGACCTTATGGCCCACAGAGCCAAAAATATTTACTACCCACTGAAGAAAAAGTTTGCCAACTCCTGCTTCAAGAAACAAGGAGTGCTTGCTTCTGCTTTGGTGGATCTGGAGTCGGGAGGGGTTGGCCTGCATTTGGTTCTGTTTTAGCAATTGCATCTCCATTACTTTTGGAGAGAGCCCCCTCCCTGGCTTTCAGTTCATGGGATTTGGATGGATTTGATTCTCTCCTGCCGAGTCTTACCCCACAGATGAAGCACAGGACTCGGGCTGCAGCCATTCACCTCGCATGTCCTCCCTCAGGGATAGAAATCAGTGTGAAAGTCACTTGGCCCACTGGGTCAGTGGGATCTGTGACAAGGCTTCTGTGAGCGAAGCAGGTGCCCTTCCTATGGGATGTAACCCAGGGCAGGTAGAGAGAGGAGAAACTAGAGGTGCCTTGTGACCGTGAGTGATTTGATAAGGGAGTCAGAATTAGCAAACTCTTTTCAGCTTTGGATCAAGCCAGACCTGATACTTCTACCCCTTTGTCTGGTTGAGCCCACTAGGTTTTGCTTGGAACTGTGTTTCTGTAGGTAATGAGTTTCGCTTGTGTCATTTGTGTTTCTTACGCTCTTGCTAACCTCAGCATGATGTCTGAACATGTCTGCCCCTGCCCCCAGGCCTGGGTTAGGGAACCCCCAGCACTGAAGCCATTCAAACTAACCTCAGGTAGACTGCTCATACCTCCTAGAAGTAAGGAGGTCAGAGCTCTGGGGCTACACCATGGTCTACAGCAGGGAGAGAGAGTGGGCACTTAAGCCAATGGAGCAGAAATGCCATCACCACCTCTACCCGACTGCCTACTGTTTCCAAGGTGGCACTTGGGCTACATAGACCAGCAGAGGAAACCTAGAGGCAGTGTGGGAAGGCCAGGGGTGTGTGCCTAGCTTTGGGGGTCACCCTAAGGGTCTTGGGCACAACATTGAGTTTTTATGAAACTTAGGATCCACCTCAATGAGAGTCCTGATAATACTGTACCTGCCTTCCCTTGAATGTTGTAAATAATAATTGAGATAATGCAGGTGAAAGCAATGTTCCAAGTGTGAAGCAGTGCACAATGCTGATGCTGGTGATGGTTGCGAACCAGAGCTGCTTGGTTGACCAGAAGGTCTTAGAAAGAAGGGGAAATTGGGTATCACTTGGGCTTCCCTCCTCATGAAAGGGTGGATTCCTCATCTCAACATGCTCAGGAAATCGATGAGGCAGCTATCACTAACCCTACACGAGAAAGGAGGAAGCTGAAATTAACCAGCTTAGGGATCTTGGCTCTGATTGTCCCACCTGAGTGACACCAGTTCTTGAGGATGTTAGTTCAGTCATAGCGACATTATCTTCAGAATCAATGTCTGGCAGAAGTAAGAGCAGCAGCTGGCAGTGGTCCTTCTGTTCTGGATGCACATGTCCACTGGCAATGCTAACAGCATATCCTGGCCCAGCCCTGTCTGCCTACCCACCCACATCCCAAGGGAGGTGGTTGATTCCAGAGGGGTGTAGTCTCCAGCAGGGATCATGATGGGTTTTGGGGGTGCTCTCCATGTTACACACAGCTCTGGGGTTTCATGGACAATTAAACAGGAGCAGAAAATAGCATGTGACTGCTTGGGGTTTAAAGGAATCAGTGCATATGGACTCAATTTCCTCTGTACCACAAGTGTGTTTAAGCCTAAAGGCAGAAGTGCTTGGGATGGGTGGATTTAGAGTGTACAAAATCTCTAGCCCCAGCCCACTTGCCTGTGGTGCCCCATTGCTAGGATCCACGCTGGGTCTTTGGTAGCCACAGAAGTCAGTCTAGCACCACACCATGACCTGACTCCACTACAGGAAGATACTTTTTAAAAACTAAAATATGGGGTAACCCTTACCCGACTGTCTTTTTGATTCTTCCAAATAGGTCCAGTTTGGATAGTTCATGGTGCTACTTAATGCTGTATGGAAGACAGTGAAAGGCAAGCTGGTCTGGATGCTCAAAGCTGACCACTTGCAGAGGCCAGGGGTAGGATCCAGGGTATGTGAATGGAGGGCAGTCCTTTTAAAGGGCAGGCTAGAGAAAGCCCTCATCCACTCAAGGGAAATGAAACCTGGCAGTAGGACTGCAAAGGGACAAAGGCTAAAGAGAACCTCCTGATGGAGCCCTGGAGATGGGCATCCCCATTCCAAAGTTCAAGCAGTCCTCCACCCCTTCTTCTGGGCACCAGAACATGGCCCAGCCTTTTGTGAAGGAAGACACTGGCAGGGAGACTTTGTAAAGACTACTGACTGTCTGTATTCTCAGCCCCAGACAAGGATCATGTGCATAAGGTGAAGCAGGAGGAGGGTAATCAGATAATAAGGAAGACCCCGGGTCCTACGTAGTGTCAAAATGAGTCAGTGAAGTCCTAGAATGTGGACTCTCACCTGCAGGAGACTCTGAGTCCCAGAGAGCCTGAGGCTGTGTGGCCTCAAGGAGCCTCCCGGGTGGGAACCTTTCCTGGTGGGCTCCACTCCCAGTGCAAGTGTCTGGGAGGAATAAGAACCACTTAAATCTCTGTCAAGAGAGGGGGTAGGGGACAGGGCCAGCTTTGGTCTCTGCTGGTGAGGGAAAGTAGTGGCTCCATGTGACAGCAGAGATGTGTTTACTTGGGAACTCATTTTCTACTGCCCCATATATAAAAATTAACCCATCTGTTTCCCCTCAATGAACCCAAATCCTCAAACCTAGGCTGATGGCTTTCACTGTGTTCTTACTATTTCTGATCTTTAAGAAAAGCCAATAAGATGGTATTTGTTTTTCTGAGCATTGACATTGGAAAGGCAACTTGTGAAAGATGAAGAGAGGAAAACCTCTTGAAGAAAATTCCAGATGTCTGGGGTAATGGCAGAGACACAGGGGGATGGTGGTCAGTGCCTGGGGCAGTAAACAATGGTTCAGAATTCGTGGTGGTGGGGTTATTCCCCAGCCAGAAAGGCTGGCAATAATCATTTTCCATAGGAACCCCAAGAGTGGTTCTTTCTCACAAGTAAGGCTGCTCATCCCAGCTGCCACTGTCAGCTGGGATAGCCTCTTGAGCTTCAAGAGAAAGGAAGGCCACGACATCATTCTTCTGGGGCTGACCTCTTTTCTGGAGCACCAAATGCAGCAGAAAGGAAGAAAAATATAGCCGGGTATGGTGGTACATGTCTGGAGTTCCAGCACTCTGGGAGGCTGGGGCAGGAAGATTACAAATTTGAACCCACCCTGGCAACTTAGTGAGAATTTGTCCCCCAAAAAGAATTCTTTTTTTAAAAGTGCTGTGGGTGTAGCCTAAAGTGAAGGCCCTGGGTTTAATCCCTAGTACTATACACATATACAAAGAAAGAAGGAAAGAAAGGAAGATAGAAAGAACCCACTATGTTTAAACAGTCCAGGAGGAGCAGTAGGGCTGAAGCTGGACAGGCCTGGGGTGGAGGCTCTTGGTACCCAGAGGTGTGCAGGAAGATATGCTTATGGGGGACTAGAAGAGCCTCTAGCCTTCCTCTCTGGCTGTGGCAGAGGGACAGGAAGAATTCAGAAAGCACCAAGCAAATGAAGACACTAGCTGAATGCTTCCATCTGTAGCTCTGATTGAATTATGGGGAAAGAGGAGTTCGGGGAAGCTGTTGGCTGATCCCAACCATGCTGTGGCAAATGAAGCTCTTTGGCCTTTTGGAAAACCCATGCTTTATTAAAATAAATTAAAAGAGATTGAGTCCTTCTGTTCCCTTTTCTCCTCTCCCCTCACCCCAGAGGCAGCCCCATGTTGCTCACCATTGTTTCCCCTTCAGATAGCTTGCACTGAAGAGGGGCTGACCTGTAATTACCCTGCCTGAGAAAAGGATGGCTGTCACTTAAGAGGAAACCTGACTGCTTGCCTTCCACAGGGTCTCTGAATCATGCCAGAGCATCTGTCTATAATCTCTTCAGCGAGAGCTTTGTTTGAACCAGCCTGGTGGCAGGGAAATGACAGGGTTGCTGGTGGCCAGATGAGGCAGTGGGAGGGACACGAGATTGCTTCCCAGGATGCTGGCCTGCCATCCCAAACCCCCTCCCACAGAGGGAAAGAAGCTTTGGTGGGAGAAGCCGTGGTTTCTGCAGCCACCAGGGAGAGCTGCTTGTGTTTCTTAGAAGAAGAGGGAGGCTCTCGGTCAAAGCTTGGATTGAATATCAGAGAAATCATATCATGATTTTTGTGGGGAACCCATGGTATCAGAGACATGCTCTTCAGTGAGACCATGTGTGATCACAAGTAAGACATCCAGCTTTATTTGACCTGCACAGGGAAGGAAAATTATCACTTAACTAATTTGGTGATTCACATGGACTTGGGGTTTAGGCAGAACCGTGTATAAGCTGGATCCAGATCCTCCACCAGCCCCTTCACTGAGCGCTTGTCTCTGCCTTCTCTGGACTCGGCTTCATTGCAAGATCCTGAGTTGACTTGGCTGCCAGCCATTTCCAGGCAGCCCATCCCCTGACTGGTTGAGCCAAGGCCTAATTCAATCATTAAAGCAATTGCTCTGGTTAGGACAATGGAGTGTCCTGATTGTCTTAGCCAGAGTCAGATACTCCCCTCTGGAGCTCAGGATGGATAGGGCTTCATTAGAATCCTAAGGAACCCAGTGGAATTTATGGGCTATTGGAAGAGGATAAAGGATAGGGCCTGATGGACGCCCACCATATCTCCTAAAGGATCCCACGAGGATCCCATTTCTTTTCCCTAAGAAATCCTCTGTTTCAGTGAGTGCCTGAGACATGGATGTGTTCTTACGCTATGGTATGGCCCACCATGAACACACTCATTCTAGAGTAATTGAGTCAGAAAGAACCTCTGAGATTGTCTTGTCCTCTTTCAGAACCAATCATTGACTCCAGTGCAGAACCATTGTCAAGGGGTCACTAGGCTCTCAAAGACCAGGAAGGTATCACTTTATGAAATGTCTTTATATAGTTTGTCCTTGTGTGTAAGAGAAATTCTTCTTTCTAATTCTCACAGATTCAGACTTATCCACGCCCCTCTGTCTCAACTGTGGACATTTTCTTACCCTGTATGGATGCCTACTCTAGTCCCATTAAATTGATTTCCTTATACTTTCTGAGGGCATAATTTTCTTGAGGAAGATGCCATGTACTCCTTGAAAGTAGAGTATCTGTGATATTGTGAAATGTACATTGGTATTCATCCCCCTTTGCTGGCACAAAACTCTTAAATCCTAGGAATCTCCAAAGTAGTGTCCTTTTGTTTACCACTGAGATGACTGATGGTTGGCAGCCCATAGCTGGCTTCTAGATGGGGGCTGGAATCAGGGTAGGATTGGAGAATATGGATTTCTGCACTATCCCCCAATCACAATAAACTGGCACATGCAAGTAAGTGTTTCCTTGAATCTATGGCATGCTTTGTGAAAGTATTTGAATCCAAAGATGGAGTTTGAGGAAACTTGACTTATAGCAGCTCAGCTGGTCAGAAGCACAGGTGAAATCAACCTGGGGCTTTCTGTTGGTGTTAGAAGTGGAGGGCAGGCAGCCTTGGGGACTGAATCTACAACCTGTAGGAGCTGATGTTGTTTCCAGCCAAATAATGTCATGCTGAATTGGATTAGAGACACCTGGCTGGTGTGCGCTGCTGCAGAAATGCCCACTTGCTGGCCAAGAGAAATCCCCACAACTTTTAGAGTATAGACATCTCTTGTGGTCATCATTGTGGTAGGGGAGAAGAGGAAAGTTTGTTTCCTCATAGTTTTTACTAAGCATCAGCTATTTTCTGCTGCCTTTCCCCCTTCCAAACATACTAGTCTTAAGTGTTTTTTTGTTTTTTGTTTTTTTATTTTTTGGGTACTGGGAATTGAACTCAGGACCTTGTGCTTGTGAGGCAGGTGGCGGCACCACTGAGCTAAATCCCCAGCCCCCACTAGTCTTAAGTTTTATAAACTCAGAGCTTTGTAACGTAAGTTCAGATGCTGGAGGCTAACCATAGCTCACTGTGTTGTGATAGTTAACACAGGCATGATAAGACCAGAGGATTCAGAGGTGGAAATCAGTGCCATAGTTATAATAGTGAGGTCTGAACCTGACCTGTGCAGAAAAGACAATTGGAGATAAGAAGTCTGTTAGACATTCTCCCTTCCAGGTAGGCAATTGTCCATTTGGCCTTTACAAGTTCCAAGGGACAGATGATATGGCTTCAAGAGACAATTTTGTGATGCAGTGTCTGTCTTTAACACCTCGGCCTTTGCAAAGAATTCCTTGTGCCAGATCCGTCCCTATCCTGGCAGGAAAGAGGGAGTCCCCTGAGTTTAAAGGTGAACATACTGTCTGTCTTTCTGTCTGTCTCAATGTCAAACAAATGAAACTTTGGCCAAGACATAATTACAGTAGGAGTAGCTGAAAATACCCAGGGAGAAACCAAAGACCCATATCCTGAGGAGGCAATGAGCCAGGATAGGCTGAGGCATAAGGAAGAATTCTTTTTCTTAGAAATCTGTGACAGTTAATAACTCAAAAAAGTGTGATTTTTATTTTTAAAAAATCAAGTATGTATATGATTGAATTAGCATCATCATATTACTGTCAGAATCTGAAGTCAAATGACCTTTGGGGTCACTTTCAGGTGTTGCTTCTCCCATTCAAAGTGAAAAGAAGAGAAAAATTCAGTTTCTGAAGACTCAAATTAGAGTCACTGGAAGATGGAAAACGAATCATTTCCATGTACTTTGCTGACATGTGGTATTTATAGAGCATCTGCTCTTCATCCAGAAATGTATAGAGGGAAATGAGGCAAGGAGGGCAAGATCCCTGGCCTCCTGGAATCACAGGAGAAAACTCACTGAGAGCCCAGGAAACTCTGTGTGTCAGGCGAGGCCCTGGAGATGGGGCATTCCATAGTGCTGCATGTCAGTACAGTTATGTTCTAGAGGAGAAGGAGGATTATTAAAGAACATGTTCAGGATGCAAGAGAGGGCATTTTGGGAGAAACTGAAGTTCATAAGGTACACTAGAAAAAGTCTCCCCAAGAAAGCAGGGGTTGCCTTGAGAACTGAAGAATGAGCAGTGTAGTTGATGTTATCTCAACACTGAGAAGAGTTCAAATCTAAGAAGGAGTCTTGAAATGATGACTATTTGCATACAGCCTTCTGACCCTGTCTCCCAGGACTCAATAAAATGCTCAAAGGGCAAACAGAGTTTAAAGGTACATGCCACGAAATTTGAAAAGTTTCTCATAGGAAATGTGTGTATTTCTTGCTGAGAAAATTAATCCATTAATATGAAAAAGAAACAGTGACTATCCCTGCAAAACTCTATCTGTACCTTCTAAACTGGAGGAGAAATAGCTGACAAAAGGAACTTAATATGTAATTAATAAAAAGCTTAGAAAAGAACATGATTCACTATGAATCCAAATCCAAGAAATGCAACCAAATCAAACCTTAGAAAGAATTCAAAGGCCTAAATAAGTTCAATGTTAAAAAAATTAATATATGAAAGATAAACAAAAACTAGAAGACTTTCATCAAAAAATGTTTTCAATTGAAACATGGGCAGGTTATTTCAAAATTTTTATAACCAGAATGGACCCATGTAAAGTGCTTCATATTTATTTAAGAAAGCTAGCAAACTATTGGTGTATACCTCAAAAATGAAAAAGAAAACCACACTCACTTATGAATATAGATTTAACTTTCTAAATCTTAAAATACTAGCATCAAATATGCTGCAATAAAAATGCTCCCATGGCAAAGAAACATTTTGTTGAATATCAATGTTCATTCAATATTAGAAAATCAATATATTTAATAACATCCATAAAACAGAATAAAAGAAAAAAATTATTCCCTCAATTGCTAAAAGACATCTGCCAAAATTTGAAGGTCTTTCTGTTAAAATAGATTAGGAATATCCTTTTGAAACTTTTAAACATAGTGTTTTACCCATTCATCACTATCATATGTAATTATAAAACATTTGAAGTGTATTTATTATGGCTAAGAATAATTAAGAATGGCAATTATCAGAATTATTCTTTGGTAGTTAAAGCCAATGTAATCAGGCAAGAAAAAGAAATAATAGATGTAAACACTGAGAGGAGGGGAAGAGGGGAGGGAAAGAGAAGAGAGGGGAGGAGAGGAGAGGAGAGAGAAAACAGCTTTATCAAAAGGAAATGGAGTGCAGTGGTTACATGCAGGGACTCCTCAGTTGAATCAATGCAGGTGCTATGTAAGAAGAAATCTGTCATATCTAATGATGAAGATAATCAGGGACCTTCGTGACTTCAGGGAGACATTATCATCTATACTAGTCAGTCTGTAGTTAAGCAAGGTCTTGTCTTCATGTTTAGGGAAAATTCAGTCTGCAGAGAGAGAGACAGTGGAGCTATAGAATGATCAGAGAAAGGCACTCACCATATCAGGTCTGCCCCCTAATCCTGCAGCAGAGGGATGGTATAGGAGGGACCTGCCTTGGGCTTAGAATTCTTAACCTTGAAGAAGGCAGGAGTATAGCTTTGTGTGCACAGGCTCTTCGTACACACTACCTTACCCTGGGTGCACAAACCCCATAAATGTTAGTTTCTCATCTATAAACCACAGTGACCATAGCCCTTTGCATCTAAGATTGATGCAAACAAAACCCATGAAAGATAGCAGAAGTTATTTTGCATCATTACTTGGTCAGGGAAGATATCTTCCTGTAGCTTTTGGTTTATTTACTAAAGTCCTTTCCAAACATGACTAAAGTTAGAAAATAACATAAATTTGCATAAGAATTAAATATTCTATATGTTACTATTATCACATACAAAATACCATGGAACCAATGGTTACCTCTGTTTGGTAGAATTCTGAGTGGTTTTTTTGAACTTTATGTTGCTTAATTTTATGAATTATTTTCATTGAGCATGTTTTTCTGAGGAGAAATAAAAATAAAAAGATATTGGAGTAAAATGTGTTGGTGCAGGATGGAGAAAAAGGACATCTGGATTAACCATATCAGGGGACAGAAGCTGTTAATTTGTTAACAGGGTAGCTCTTAATCAATATTTATCATGCACATGAGGAGCACTGATCAAACTTTGCTGCAAGTTGATCCCAGTCACTGGAAGGGTAAGAAAGGGATAAGGCAGGAGTGAGTACCTGAGAGTAGGAAACTAGGCAGTATAGCATCCTACATGGGCAGGTAGGTCCTGGAGGCAAATCCTCCTTCCAACCATGTAAACCCCACTAAGTCAAGAGGTATGCTAATTTTAACACGTTGCTGAATTCAATCTGTCAATATTTTGCTAAGGATTTAAAAACCTGGGTTCACAAGAAATGTTGATGTCTAGCTTTTTGGTTGTTGTATTCCTTGTAATATTTTGGTTTTATTTTGGCCTAAGGGTAATGTTTGCCAACTGACCCATAAAATGTCAGTTAGTGCTACCTCTTTTTTTAATTTCTGCAAAAGTCTTAAACACTTCATAGAATTTACCAGACAAGTCCTCTAGGCTTGGAGTTTCTTTTGTGGGAAGGTTTATAACTGATTAATTTAATATTTTATGCAGATATACAGGACTATTCAGATTTTCCTTTCTGCCTTAGTCAGTTTTAGTACTGTATCTTTCACAAAGTTGTTGATTATATTCATCTATTAACTTCTTAATTCTTGTAGGATATAATTTGGTCTCCCCTCTTTCATTCATATCATATTTAACATCTCTCTTCTCTTTTATTTCCTTGATAAGTATATCTAGAGCTTTATCAGATATACTGATCTTTCTTCTTTTGTTTTTCAAAAAGCTTTGTTTTCCATATTTTCCTTTATTGTTCACTATTTTTATTTTATTAAAGCATGTTATTTATAATTATTTTATTTTACTTATGACCAATATATATTAATTATATATTAATGAAGTTTAGTGTCATATTCCCACATGCATAGAGATTACATTGATCATATCCAACCTCCTTTTATTTATCTTCCTCCATTACTATTGAGTTTTGGCTGCTTTTGTTTTAATTAATTTCCTTTTTCTATTTACTTTGCCTTTTATTTGCTTTTCTTTGTATTGTGGAAAGAACAATAACACGAGATTTACCATTTTATGAAAATTTAAGTGCACAGTACATCATCATTAACTATAACCACAATATTTTCCAGTAGATCTCTGAAACCTACTTGTTTTCTAAATTTTTAAAGTGAGAAATTACATTATTAATTTTGAAACATTGTCCTTTTTGAATATAAACATTTAAATACAGATTTCTGGGTAAGCATGATTCTAGCTGTATTCCATACATTTATATATTGTAATATTTCTTTAACTTTATTAAGATATTTTCTAAATTTTTCTTATGACATTTGCTTTGACCCATTGGTTCATTTTTCGTAATATTTAGTGATCTCCCAGATAGTCTTATGGTTTTTAAAAACCCTAATTTAATTCTGTCGAAGTTAGAGAAACTAGTCTGTTTAATCCAAATGCTCTAAAATTTACTGGCAATTCTTTTATTGTCTAAAATATAGTCTGTGTTTGGATTGCTCTCTTAGTATTTGAAAAAATAAGTGCATTTTGTTATTTTGAGTGGAGGATATACAACAATTAAGTCCAGTTGATTAATAGTATAGTATAGTCTGTCTTTTATGTTTATATGGATATTTTGTCTACTTGTTTTACAAGGTATTGAGTAGGAATATTAAAATCTCCAACTGTAATTGTTTCTGTCTGCTTCTCTTTAGCTCTCCATGTTGCTTTATGTATTTTGAAAGCCTGTTATTGTGTACATACATATTTAAAATTGATCTTTTTTAATCTTTCTAGTTTTGAAGTTTGTTTTAATATTACTGGTTATATATAGCCACGCAGCTTTATTTTGTGGTCTCTAGTGATGTTTTCCATTTTATTCCCAAAGTCAGCCATTTCTATCTTCTTTCTCCTTTTCTTGGTCACTATATAGAAGTTCATAAACTGTATTATTTCTTTGATTGTTTTTTAGTTTTTCTCTCTCTGAATTGCTATTTGTTATTTCACTCTGATTTTTAAATTTTCTTCCTTCTATTTGCTTTAGGATTAATTTTTTCTCTCTCCTATCTTTTTTTCAGGCAGAAACTTAGAATATATTGATTTGATTTCTTTGTTCTTTTTAATATAAGCATTTAATATAGTGATTCTTAAATGAAGGTAGTTTTGCTCCTGCTCCAGGGGACATTGGGTAAAATCTGGATATAGCTTTATTGTTTTAGTCAGTCGGAGTAGTGCAGTGTGCAAAATAGAGGATCCCCTTATGAAATTTTTACTATGATTGGAGACAAAAGCAAAGAACAAGATTAAAATACATAATATAAAGTTCAATGATGACAAAAAGGAAGCAGGATAAAGAAATAAAAAAGGATGAATATG
Source organism: Heterocephalus glaber (assembly GCF_053883595.1). Taxonomy (NCBI): domain Eukaryota; kingdom Metazoa; phylum Chordata; class Mammalia; order Rodentia; family Bathyergidae; genus Heterocephalus; species Heterocephalus glaber. Next base: position 8,909,023 of record NW_028258349.1, on the reverse strand, counting down.
GTCAATTGTGAGTGCATGGTCAAGAAAGACAGCTGTGATAGAATATTTCAGTAGAGACCTGAATAAAGTAGGAAGGAATCCATGTGAGTATATGTGAGGAGAGTTTTCCATTCAGAGTAACAACTGAAAAAGCCAAGGAAGGCACAGTGTATAGTTGAAGCAATGGAGCAATGAAAAAGTGATGAGAAATGACATCAAGAAGTATTGTGGCAAGATTATGTAATGCTTTAAAGGTCATGGAAGCAACTTTGAATTTTATTTTAAATGTAATGGGAAGTGAATGAACATTTTGAGCAGGAGACACCGTGAGGATCACTATGGCTACTGTTTGGGTATAGGATGCAGGGACCGAATGTACAAACCTGGAGTTAGGCACGGTGGTGCACACCTGTAACTGAGCACTCTGGTAGGTTGAAGCAGGAAGATTGCAAATTTGAGTCTAGCCTTGGCAATTTAACAAGTTAACAAGACCTTGTTTCAAAAAAAAAAAATTAAAGGACTAGGGATGTGTGCTCAGTATGAAGGCCCTGGGTTCAATCCCCAGTATTGAAACAACAAAAACAGAATGTGCAAACATGGAGACTATCTTGGTTTCACTGAAGCCACCCTGGTGAGATGGATTGGTAATTTGGGCTAGAGCAGTGCTGGTGACCCTTTTAGATCTTTCAGTGATAACAAACAGCCCACTGTGCCATGCATGCCATAGGTTTGCCACCACTGGGTTAGAGGGATGAAAATGGAGATGGCTGCAATTCCAGATATATTTAAAAAGCAAAAGTCACTGTTATGGCTTGTATCTAGATGTCCCCCCAAAGGCTCATGCTTTCATAGGTGAGGCTTTTTGGAGGTGGCTGGATCATAGGTGTGTGATGCTGGATTACAATGTGTGATATGGGGATTAGGATGTGTGGTACTGGATTAGTCCACTAATTGGTTTACCATAGTTCTGGGTGTGGGTAGTGGGAAGTCACACCTTGGGTATGGGTGGCACCACCTAAAAGGCTGGTAGCCTAGATGGGGTAAAAGGGAAAGGGAGGCTTACTTCTGCTGCTGGATGCTTCATTGCCTTCTGCTTGCCTCCTGGACTATTTTTCTTATGAGCTGCCCCTCTGCCATGCCACCCTGTCTTGGAGCCAGCTGATTATGAACTGAAGCCTCTACAAACTGTTAGCCAAGGTAAATCTTTCATCTTTTAACTTGTAGTTATTGAGTATTTTGTTTCAGCAATGAGAAAAGTAACCAAGTTTACTAATGGATTAGATATGATATATTAGAGAAAGCAAGAGACCAAAAATGACTCCACTGGGATGGGTGGAGTTGCCATTTACTTTGAAATTGAAATTACTGTGGGAAAAAGAAATTTGGATAAGAAAAACAAAAGTTTGGTGTTTTAGCTATTTTAAGTTTTAGAAGTCTATTGTTCATCCAAGTGAAGTTGTCAATGAGCAATTGGTTATTAAAGAAAAAAGTTGATATCCTGGGGAGAACTTGAGGCAAGAGACGTCATTTAGGCATTTCTACATAATAAAACTTATTAATATAGTTTACTAAATTAACAAATCAAAATAGTAAAACTATTTATTATTTTTCTTAATAGTTGTCCAAAAGCATTAAAAAACCTACCACTATAAGAGTAATAAACTCAATGTAGAATGAAATAGCAAAACAGAAAATCAAATATACAAAGTATTGATTAAACATAAACATTCTTATTAAAATTAAGAAACATAAAAATTCTTACTATTATTCAACATTTTACTATTATAATTACTAATGAACAAGGAAAAAAGGGAAGAAAGGAAAGTTAGAAAGAAACAAAACTATCTTCACTTGAATATGCTATAATTAATTAATTTAAATAATCCAAGAAGATCTATTAACACTGTGATAATTAACAATCCATTAATATTGATAGAAGATTTCAGCAGAGTGGCTAGATATAAGATTAATATGCAAAAGTCAAAGCTTTCCTACACAGCAACGTTAACTAAGTACAATGCATCCTGTTCAAAATGGCAAGAAATATAAAAAGTAGTGTAGGAAGGAGAAAATAAATGTAATGGTAAATAAGACAAACCTTTATGGAAAAATGTAACATTTAATAAATTGACTTGAGCGTAAAAGGAGGATGACTTAATGTTCATGAGTGGGAAGATCTATTTATAAAATGTTGCTTCTCTCCAAAATTATCTAAAGGTTTAATGCAACCCCAATAAAAATTGCAGGGAGATTATCATGGAAATTGACACATAGATTCTAAAATTCAAAAGGAAGATAACTAGTCATGGACAGTCATGAAATTTTGAAGTAAATGATCAAAGGAATGAATTTTTACCATCTAATATCAAATTTATGAAGCACTAATCATTAAAGAAGTAAGGTATTGCTTAAGAATATACAAATAGAGAGATGAAATAGACTAGAAATTCTAGAAATAGATGCTTGTGTATATTGGCGGTATCGTGAGATATACTGAAGTTTGAAATCAGAGAGGATTGAAAGGCAGGTTCAAGAAATGGGTAGAATTTGTCCTACATATTAGATATCTAACACAAAATTCAGAAAATGAATTTAAGATATATTAAATACCAACACACATACACACAAACACACAAACACAAACAGACCCAGGAATAAAGTTGTAAGAGGATCAAAAGAAGTGCAAGGACCCGAGTTCAATCCCCGGGACCAAAAAAAAAAAAAAAGAAAGAGAAAAGAGGATCAAAAAAGAATTATAGAATTTATTTCAATAATTATTTAAAAATTTTAAAAAAGATATGATTTGAAACTATGAACATTTTTTAAATGTGTTGTTAACAAATATCTCAAGTTAAAATTGAAATTGGTAGAAAATATTTGTATCAAATATATAAAGATAGCTCAAAAGTACATAAGAATGTTTTTAAATCAATAAATTTTAAACAGGCTAATGGAAAAGCTTAGTAAAGGGCATCTAAAAAAGAGTCAGTCAATTTGGAGGACAGAGAGGAAGCTTCTCCCATTACTGCATTTATAGCATTTAAAATAGGCAAGCATAGAAATTATCACAAGAAGACATAACCACATACATTTCCAGAAAAAAATGTTAATAAAAAAATGTAAATCTGCATTACAGAAAAAGTTAAATCAAGTATAGAATGCAACATTATGTCACATTTTAAAATATAAATTTTCTATTATTTTATGTACCTGATATATTAAAGAAGCCTAACTTTTTAAATTAAAAGACAACTTTTGTTGTTAACTATTGCTCATTTACATTTTATTCAATGGGAGTAATGTTTCAGATGCCCCGATGAGAGTGGGCAGGCCTAGACTTGTCTGTGTATCCTTCAGTGAAGATGGGTCGAGGAGGTGGGTGTAATGGAACTCATTCTAGGATAATAATTATTTTAGAAGAAAAATACCTTAAGAATATTTACTTTCTTCTTTCTAGACCCTTTAATAACAGTCTTCAAATAATAATAGCAGAGTTTATATAACACATTTTATGCCCAGTGTATACCTTCACCCAATGAAAATAGTCCATAGCTCACCCTTTATCTGCAGCTGTGCATTCTGTGGTTCCAGTTACTGGTGGTCAACTGTGGTCTGAAAATCTTAAATGGAAAATTTCAGAAATAAGCAGCTCATAATTTTTAAATTTCATTTTGTTTCAAATGGTGTGATGGAATCTTGCACCATCCTTCTCATTCCCCTGTGATGTGAATCATTCTTTTATCCAGTGTATCCATGCTGTATATGTTACACACATGTTTATCATTTGGTAGTCACCTTGGCTATCAGCTTGTCATGGTGTTGTGTGAAATGCTTTTATTCAGGTAGTCTTTAACGTAATGGCCAATGCTGTGTCACAATGCCTGCAGCATTTGCATCACTTTATCTCATCACAGAAGCACTGTATCATCTCACACAGGAAGAAGGTAGGGTAAAATCACTGAGATATTTTAAGGAACAGAGAAAGAGAGGCAATAATGTAATTGTTCAGTTTTATTGGTAGTCATTGTTACTCTCTTACTCTGCCTGGTTTGTAAATTAAATTTATGAATTAAATTTATCAGAATTATGTACGTATAAGAAAACATAGTATTTATAGAATGTGGTAATATCTGTAGTTTCAGGCATCCACTATAGGTCTTGGAACATATGCCATATGGATAAGCAAAAACTGCTCTACTCTGATATGTTACCCAGTTGGATCCTGAAGTGACATCAAATCCACAAGAAACTCACTTTGACAATCTGTTGATTTTGAAAATCGTTAAGGGGGCTGAAGGTATAGCTCATGGTAGAACCCTTGCCTTGCATGTGTGAGGTTTGGGGTTTGATCACCAGAATTGCTAAAAAAAAGGGGGGGTTACAGATAGTTTATGTTTTTCTCTTTCTAGTTAAACCAGATTCATGATAATATATAACCAGCTTAGATACTGCCTATGCTGTCTTCTCCCCGTGCTAAATCTTCTCCCCATCAGGGTGAGTATCTTTTGCCTCTCGCAAGCCTTGATGGGTTCTGTGTGCCAGTGTGATTGCATTTGGCATACTGTATTTAGTTAGTTCTGCATGTGTCCTTCTTCCCATTGAACTATAAGCCTCTGGAGGGCAAAGGCTGAGTCTGGTTCAGTTAGTCTCCTCGACACATGGCATACCTAATGCCTGGAGCAGGGAAGGCACTCAACACACAGAATTTAAGCAGTGCTCTTTTGTCCTTCTGCCTTAGCTCAGGGAAGAGTTCAGAAAATCAGGCTTCTTGAGTATAAGTGTGACATGAGATTGAACTTTTTTAACATTCCATAGTCAGGAAACTTCTCAAGGACACTTCCTATTAGCATATGCATTTAATAAAAAACAAATAACATCAAACACAACATATTACATGTGCAGTGTAGCATTGCAAAAGCTAGAAATGATTTTCCTGAGTCTTGAGCTCTAATCAAGTTCTCTAATGTTGCATGGGCCCTTTAGCTTAATAGATCCTCTTGATATTTCCTAAACATTTAAGAAATGGAATAGACCTAGCCATATCTTAGTTTAGAATGCATGCAGCTAATTGCTCCCTGAAACTCAAGGATTTCTTACAAAGCATGATATGGATTCCGAGATTCACACCGATTTTTAAAAGACAAGCTCTTTTGAAGGGAAAGAAGACTGGTTTTCCCCATTTAATATCAATGTCCTAATTTCTAAATGGATTCCCTCTTCCTAATTTATCTCTGAAAAATAGACCTGTCATGTGCTTGGCATTTTGTTTGAGTATTTCTTCCTTTGCTAATATTGGCAAAAAATTAACACACAGCAGAGGAGGTACATGGGGAGTCTCGTGTGGACAATGTGTTTAGTTCGAAGCATATGGAAAAATGACGCATTTGCTAGGTTCCTCTGACCAGCCCCAGGCTCTTTGAGATTAGTTTTAGATTCATAGACTGTAGTCAGGCATGGACCATGAGGTTCTGGCCTCTGCATATCCAGGAAAATGTCCTTCCCCCAGGCAGGGCTTTTGTTTTATCACAGTTATCCCAATAGCGTTAGATGAAGAAAATAACTTTAGACCAATACAATCCACCGCCGTTTCCCCCTGTAAGAAGATAAGGAAACTGCCAAAGACAATTCTCCATATTGTTGATACCTCTCAGTCTTGGAAAGAGCAGGCCAGTGCATACACGGTAAGAATGGGCCTGGAAACTTGAGAATTATATTCTGCATCCAAAAAATATGAGCTTGATATCTCATCTCCCACCATCAGATTTGAGCATGATTAATCTGCATTGGATATTGTCAAGTTTTGGTACCTTTGGGCACCAGTGGAACAAGTTTCCTCCCTCCTTGATGTCCCAAGAACTGGATTCCCACACTCTGTTCTAGTACATCTTTGTCCTGTGACCTTCAACTAGCAACAGCTCTTTCTTGGACTAAACATGAGGCTTATAATAGCCCCCTCATTAATGGTTTCATGAGCAAATAGGATACCATGTATGCATGCAATTTGAAAATAAAACACTCAGAAAACAAAACTAATATCCATATTAGACCTGATTGGTGCAGTAATAATTAAATTCTCAGTTTTGCCTTGCACACTGTCAAGTTTTTATAATGCTTTTACAAGTTTCACCTCAGTTTTTGTAAAATACCATTGACATGCTCTTTGCCTGGGAATCTAAGAAGACAGTAGAAGACGAATAGGACACATGACAGAGAAGCTATGTTCTCAAAGAGTATGCAGATTCTTTGGAGAGATTGAGCTAGCTGCATATAACCATTTACAAAATTGCCATCTTATTTAGGCTGTTAAGTTCTGTGTGAATCAGAAATGGATGGATACATGCTTCTGTCACTCAAGGGAGCAGAAAAAGACCAATTCAACCATCCCATTCTTGGATCCACTCCAAACCCTTAATTGCCCACCCTAAAAGATCTCTGAATCCTGCTAAACTCTTTAGGTTAGTTTCTTGGATTAATTTGCTTTTCTTCTCTTAGACACTTATTTCAAAACATGCCTACTCCCCTCAAATGTATGACTGACTCCACTCAGCAGATGGCACCTCCTCCTTGTAGGACACATTATACAGGAACTTCCTCCTCTCCTGACACCTGTACCTGCACAATCCTCTTCTCTGCTCTTGGGTGATCAATGCTTCTCTTCCTCCCCTAGGTGAATACCTTTTTCCTTCACCACCCAAGCATTGAATACCACCACCTTCTAAATATTCAAGAATCAACTCAATACAAAGTATAGAAGGTATTACCTTGGTTTCCTTCCCAGTGGATACCAATGGGTGGCATCACTAACAGCCTTTTCTCCTGCTGTGCTCAGCATTGCTTAGGAACCACTGATAAAAGGGATGCACTTCCAGATGAGGCTTTGCCATGAGTCACCTCTTGATAGAAAATCTCTCAGTGACCCAGGAAAATCCTAAACTGGAAATGAAAGTGTGAGGCTCTAGAGCCACATGATGATGGTGAGGTGGGAAGGCGTATTGAAAGTAACATGACAAGGTACAGTCACTCCCTTGTTTAGCACCTTACATGGCTTCCTAAACTCTTACCATGGTCTTCGGGGGTCCCTTGTAGTTTGACCCCTGCTGATTCACCATACTTTTCTGGTCATCTCTTCTTGCTTTGTGGGCTTCAGCTATAGCTGACTCATTTCTCTACTCCTGCCACCATACTCTCATTCTTTGACTGAAAGGTGTCTCTCTTCTACCCTGCTACTGGCCTCTGATCTAAGCTCCAATGTTCCCTCCTTAGGCGAGTTTCACCCAGCACCCTGTGCTTAGTCAGATTCTTCTGCCACAGACTTTCACAGATCCAAGTCCTTCTTTTAACTCTGTTTGTAATCAGACATTCACTAGTTGACTATTTGATAAATAAGTATCTCTCCAACTACACTGTATACTCCACTCCATGAATGAAATTGTTTTTGATATATATATATATATATATATATATGGTATCATGTGTGTATATATATATATGGTATCATGTATATATATATATATACACATTTGGTATTGTATATATATTATATATATGGTATTGTGTGTGTGTATATATATGTGTGTGTGTGTGTGTGTGTATATATATATATGGTACTTTTTTGTTTCAAATCTTACTGCCCTTGGTCAAATCAGAAATTCAGAAATCTTTCCAACAATCAGTCCTGGAGAACAGCAGGATTTTGTACTATTGTAAAGATTTGGGGGAGGAGCCAATGAGCTGACGAAACTAAGAACAATTTGCAAACTGTAAAGTGCGGAGAGGACATGCAGGAGGACTATCATCCGCCTGACCATGCCGTGTTGCCAGTATTGTGGACAGGAGCTGCTCATGGTCAGACCTGGGCAGCTCACTGCCAGCCCCTATCTACAACCTTGCCTTCCAGTCTTATCTGTGAACTCTGATGCCAGGGAGATTAGGAATTCAGTCTTCAAGCTCACTTGCCATGTTTCTCCTTGCATGCTATTGTTGGTTAATGTTTTTTGCTTTGATGTTTTATTTTACTGATGAGCCCAGCAAGCCACTATTATGTGCACTGTGCTCTATGAGGTTTTACTGGATCACATTGTTTACACCTTGCCTGTGACAGATACTAGTGGTACTTACCACCCTGTGATTTTCCAGCAGTGAAAATAATAGAGGAGTTTCATACAGGTAAAATAATTAGTGGTTTAGGAAAAAAAAAAAGAATATAATTTGGCACACCGAGTATTAGCCTTTTTTCTTCTTGTATAAGTGTCAGTTTCTAGGGTTATAAAGACAGATTACATGGAATTTCATCCTTTTTAGCAATGAATTAATGTTGTCCCAGTTGCTCCCTGGCAGCAGGATGGCCTAGGCTTTGGACAGGTTTTGGTGTCCAGGCTGGTCGGGTCAGTGTTAGCGTTGATGAACGGAGGTTCTTCTATCAAATCAGACAGGGGGTTATGTGCTTTAACAGCCTTTTCCTGTCTGTGCTGCCTCAGCCACAGTGCATAATACTGATCCAAGAAATGCTCATCCTCTTTCTGAGTCCCTTTCTTCTATGACAACTGTGGCTTTCTCTTTTACCTCATTTTGGGGGTTAAGAAATAAAATAGAAAATGGCAAAAACTGAAAGAAGTCAGTTTTGTCTAACTTAAATCTGGCAAGTAGGCAACAACAACAACAACAACAGCACAAAAACAAAATTAAAAAGCCAATTAAAATCGAACTTTTGCTAAACAATGAATACAGTTTTGGGATATGGGGATATGCATGGCCCATAAAATATTTGGGACCTACTTATACTAAATGATTATTCATCACTTATCTGAAATTCAAATGTAACTGGGTGGTCTGTCTATATGTGTAGCCCAATTCCTACATTGTTAAAGGTAGAACATGGATCTCCTGACTGTGGAATACTTTCAAGCTCCCTATAATTCATCTTGAAGCTGATTTGGGGGGATTCAACTTTGTTTTTGTTTTGCTCTGCTCACATACAACATGCTTTTATTGCCCCTAGGACAGGAAGAGGTAGAGATAGAAAATGGGAAAATAGATTTCACTACATCTGTCTTGCAAAATATCTGAGTTAAGAATGAGAGAGGGCCTTGCAAATGGAACTCTGGCTGAGATTCTGATACCTGCTCTCCCCACTGGCTCCCCTCCTGCCTACATCTCTTTACTCCACCCCACTTATTGACATCTCCTTCTTTCCCACCTGCAGAACATATCCACTTCATCCTCAGTACCTTATACTTTTGGAATCAGAACTAGCAGTGCTTTGCTTTTTCTCAGTCCTTGAAGGACTGGGCCCTGAATGCTGGGGTGGGTGGAAGGCAGAATGGGTCCCAGAGCAGGGGGGCTTTTCCATGAAGAGGACCTTGTGGGAGGTTCCTGTCCACCATCTCTGCTCCATCTGCCAACAGCAATGCCCAGAGACCCAGCTGGGCAGCTCCAGGTCACCAGTGAGGTAGTAGGGAATCTTAGTTGAGGATTATTTCAGGAGGGGAAGAAGTGCAAATATGTGGCTTTTATTCATGCATTGCTTAGTGACAAGGGTTACCTTCCAAGAATTTGTTAGGTGATTATGTTATTGTGCTGACAGCACAGAATGGACTTACCTAAATTTAGATGGTACAGCCTGCTGTGCTATGACATATATGTTTGCATGTATAATACATATATATGCATTACATATATGAAACATGTAATGTGTGTATATTTAGGATGTATATAGGATCTATGTATATAGGATGTAGAATATATCTACGTAGGACATATATATGTAGGAGATATATATATATGATATATATGATAAATGCCCATATGTGTATATATATCCATATATAGGACATATGGAGAGAAAGACCTATTGCTCATATCTATCTATGTCTATATATATATATATATATATATATATATATATATACAGAGAGAGAGAGAGAGAGAGAGAGAGAGAGAGAGAGATACAGAGAGAGAGACCCATTGCTCCTTGAGCCATGGTGAATGAAACAACACGTATTAAATCAAGCCTAGGGAAAAATGTTATAATCAAGACAGAAGGCAAACATGAGATGTACAAGGCTCCAGCCAATGTAACAAGCCAGACTGCTTTACAGTAAACTTTTATTTCATAAGGCTGCACTGCAAAATAATGACAAACAGTATAGTATAGTAAATATTTAAGTCAGTAACATAGTCATTCATTATTCTCAAGTATTATGTACTTTCCATAATTGTGTGTATGATATACTTTCATATGACTGGTAGCAAAGTAGGATTTTCTACACCAGCATCACCAAAGACATGTGAGTAGAGTTGACATATGATATTAAGATGACGACAGTGTCACTAGGTGATAGGAGTTTTTCAGTTCCATTATTGTCTTGTAGGGCTTCTGTCACATACATGGTCTGTCATTGACTGAAATGTCATTATGTGATATATGGTTGCATATATGTGAATATGTCTGTATGCACTTATATTGTACATGACTTCACACACAAAATCTTGTACATAAGCACAAAAATCTCAGGACTGCTTATGAATGCCCTATTTTCTCATCATACATAACAGGTCCTTAAAGAAACTGCTCTCAGGATGGAACAATTCTAGCAGAAAGCAAACAAGGTGACAAAGTAAACTGTGCAGAGCCAGGTATCCAGGCAGGATTCCTTCTGAAAGACTTGCCAAGAGCAGTCACCCCAAAGGTCCTGTTAGGGACAGGAGATTTATGAGGTGGTGAGGTGTAGAGATTGAGGGCACTCTCTCCTGTGGGTCAACAGGAGGAAGAAAAGGAACGTATACTCATATATTCTACATATATACCTACGTGTATATGCACATCTGTATGTGCAGATGGGAAATATTGAAGCCAAATGTTCTCACACCATTGTAATAATTGTGCTTTTGGGCTCTTCCCATGGGGCATGGTAGCTGTTTAGCAATAGGGGATTGTCATAGCTAATATGAATTATCATAGCTAACATGTGGTCAGAAAGGTGGGACCTTATTCCGCAAAAGCTCACCTCTATGTAATGCTGCCCCAGTGCTTCTAATAGTAACGAGAAAACAAAAATACAAAAATACAGTGATACCTGGTTCATGAACTTAATTCATTCCACAATTCTGGAAAAGATGACCACTTTGGGTTCATGCAGGAACAATGGCCACGGCTGTGTTCGTCACCTGAAGCAGAGTTCTCAAACAAAAACAAAATTTCGCCAAACGCTTCTGTTTGCAAATCAAATTGTTTGCAAACATAAGTGTTCTTGAACTGAGGTACTGCTGTGCATTAGAGACATTAGGAACAGGAAAGGAGGCACTGAAGTGATTCCCAGGGAATGTCACAAAGGCAGGTGTGGAAGGTGGCAGACAGAGGAGACCCATGATGGCAGGAGAGAAGACAGCAGGCATGAGAGCTGGCAGAGTCATCTCTGGTTGCCTGTGGAAGAGAGAAGGAAGGATCTTTGTCAGGACTCATAAAAGGTGTTTTTCAACAAATGTGCTTAGTCTTAGGGCATGGAACCTAAGATTCCATGAGAGTTCTAGGGAGCTCCTTGCTCAATCCTCCGGTGCATCTTGCCTGCTGAGGCTCAAGCTCTGGTCCTGGGACCCAACTCCCTGCTGTCCCTCAGACATTCAAAACTGTGTTTGCTCTCTGCTAGTGTCATGATGTGCTGTTTGAATGAGTCCTGGAACTGATGAATTAACTCCTAGCTGGTGGTGGAATGGGAGGAACTGAACCTCCTGTTACTGGCTCTTTGTCTAAATTCATATCTGCCTCCTCTTGGCTGAGCAATCCCATCACCCACCTCTGCTGCTGGAAAGGGTGCCATGCCAGTGAGGACTGAGAGAGAAGGTGTGACCTGGGCTATGTGTGTGTGCATGAGTGTGCACACACATTTCACACACATGCATGCAGATGTGCAGCACTGTGCACACTTCACACTCTCAGAGTCATCTATCTGCATCCATTCAAGGAGAATGTTGGAGAATGTACTTGACATGAATTTTTGATCTTGGGCTGGATCCCATTACCCCATAATGAATATTGGTGAATATCACTTTAACTTAGGGATCATTCCAGGGCAAAAATGCCTTCCATCAGAATTTTGGAAAGGAGAGTTCCAGTGGCAATCCGTTCGCAGGGATGGAGATGTATGTGCATAAGCAGTGGAAATTGAAAAACTGTGTTAAGTGGTTGGAAAGCCTCCAGCAGGAGATAGGGACTGGGCATCCAGGCAGCATTGTCAGAGGATGTTGCGGGGAGAATGAAAGCCTGGTTTCATAGCCTTGGGACAGGAGCCATGACAACACATAGACAGGGGTCTGTGTCTCCCTTTGACTTATCCAGGGCAGTGTCCCAGGCTCCCACTTTGCAGAGAGACCCCGGGGATAAAGTCATGGGTGGAGTTAGCCTGCAGCTGGGAGCTGTCCTCTCCAATGGGGAGGATGAGGGTGACAGGGAGGATGCAGGCTCCAGACTCCAATGGTCTCATCGTGTGCATCTGTGGAAGTTGCCCACTGATGAGGAAGAGGAGGCGGGTGGCTTAAACACACTGCAGCACATGGTGCAGACTCACAGGAAGAAGAATCAATCCCTCAACAGTCGAGATCGCCCTGTAGAGAGAGACGGGTGGCTGGATGGAGCTGAAAGCTGTCATGGGTGAGGAGAAACACGGAGAACACAGCATGTTGTAGGACTCCTGGGCTTGATGGGAACTTGCTGGTGGAGAGCCTTTCATGTCCGTGCCACTTCAAGGAACACAGCTGAGTTCTAGTCCCAGAAGGCATGGAGGTATGAACAATAAACTGCATTCAGCAGGGCATTTTCTGTGCAGGTAACAGGGCCCCAGAATACAGGAACTTCACCACCATAGGTAACTAAAAATATTGCTTCTGGGCCCAGCTGTTTCAAGACTGTGATAAGATTTTCAGGCTGAGCTCAATACATCTTGCACTTCTGTTCACAGGATGGCTACAGGAACTCCAGCATCTGCACCCAGCCTCCAGTGTAGCCTGGGGAGGAAAGAACTCCCCTGACTCAACATTCCCACAATCTATTTCTATCACATTGGCTGTGACTAGGTCACATGTCTAATTCCAAATGATTGTGAAGTCCCCTCCATCTTTGATTTCCTGTCAGATCCAAGGTGAAAATTCAGTAGAAAATGAAGTCTAGGGAAGGTGACTATTTTACATTTCAATTGTCTCTTAGAAAGTTATCTTAAAATAAACTTAAAACCCATGCATACATACACAAACATTGCAAAGTCAATGCACGTCTCCCAAAGTTTAAGAAACATGGTCCCATATCCTTTGAGAAGGAAAAAAAGAAGAAGAAGAAGAAGACTGATGAATTACTAATGAACTAAGAGGATGATATTGATGGTACTATTTTCAGCACCAAAAGTCAACAGGGAACTTGGATGAAACATCATAAATGTAATTTGCAAATTTGTTGAGAGAAATAATGGGCAGATCATATAGAACAGGGCAGAAACACAATGAATGCTGGTATTTTTCTTTTTCTTTTATTCTGTACTGGGGATCGAACCCCAAACCTTCACACTGAGTTACATTGCCAGGTCTATTTTTTATTTTGAGACAGGGTCTAAGTTGCTTAGTTGTCCAGGGTAGCCTTGAACTCACGATCCTTCTGCATCAGCCAGCCAGAGTCCTGGGATCATACCACGCCCCGCTCTGGGTGCTATTTTAATGTAGGCTTTCTCAAGGGCTCCTTCCTTCACCTGAGGATGTCACAGTCTCAGAGAGGGGCCTTGTGGGCACAGCTTGTCCATCGGGCCCCTGGTGGCTAGAGGAGCCCTGCATTCTGTCACTTTCCTGTGCAGATTCTCTGCTGGGCTCTGCACGCACAACACATGGGCCCCAGTCTTCTGCAGCTTTTATTCTAATGATCTCTGCTCAATAATTTTCCCAGTCACAGTGTGATGAGTTTATAATCTCCATCTTTTTTGTGCCAAGGGATGCAGCCTGAAAGGCAGGTGCTATGTCCAAAGGGCAGTGGCACTGGACTTGATACAACTGAAAAGGATCTGGGTGGGGAGTGGGGTGAGGAAAACTCCTGGTATATGGAGGGGACAAGGTGTGAAGAAGCTCAGAGACCACATCCATGGAGCTGGGAGGCCAGGGCATGGAGAGTGACAGGAAGCAGGCAATGAGGCAGCCACTTATGGCTGTGTGTTCCAGAGGAAGGATGCTGCACATCATCCTGACAACAGTGAGAAATCGGGGGAGGCATTATTTTCCTATACCTATTTTTTAAAGTGGGAGAGTATCTTTTTGTTTTTGTTTTTGTTTTTCTTGGTACCAGGGATCGAACTCGGGTCCTTGCGCTTGCGAGGCAGGCGGCGGAACCACTGAGCTAAATCCCCGGGCCAACGGGGGAGTATCTTAATCAGAGAAGTATTTTAAAAATATGTTGTTCAGAGAGCTAGAACCTTTTTCATGGTTTAAAATGTTCTTCTAGTTTATGGGGGTACAAAAAAGACAGTCAGAGACCAATGGGAATCTGCTTCCCTAGATGAGATGATAGACAAATGGAAGACAATGTTTGTAAAACATATTTGATATGGGATTTGTATCTAAAATACATAACTATATTACAAGTCAATAATAAAACTCAATATTAAAAGTGAGCAAAAGTCTGAGTAGACATTTCTCCAAAGAAGATGTCCAAATGGTAGGCAAGCACAGGAAAAGATGCTGAACACCACTCGGCACCAGGAAGATAGACAGCAAAACTGCTTTCCAATGCAACAAGCTGACTCTATTTCATCCTTGCCTAAAACCCTTGTGACCCAGGGTACCTAGAGGAGAAAATCTAGATTTTTAAAAAGAATATAAGTGGCCTAGATCCCACCCCACCAGCGCCGTCCCACCAATGTTCTTTGGAGCTCTCCGAGTGCTTCCCCTGGGACATGGGTGTGCATGGCCACAGTGAAGACCCAGGCTAAGTGTCTCCTCACCAGAGCACCTTTCTCTGCACCGATTTGGATGCTTCCCCGTGTACATTCCAGCCCCTGTCTCTAGCACCTTGTCCTCTGGGTTTTAGGATTGTTGCTGTTTCTTGTCAGCTTCCAGTAGTAGCCTGCGTCCTCCTGGAGCTGTGATCCTCACAGAGGATCCTGCGAGAGCAACTGGGCAGAGACAATGCCAGAGACAAAGCTGTTGGACTGAGTATGGGTGGAACAGTTCCTGGATGTCAGAACCAGAAACCATGGGTGACAAATGCGTGGCCAGGGTTAAGCTCTTTGGGGGCCGAGGGACCTAGAACAGATGCAGGGTCCAATCAACCGACTGGTGTCCAAAACAAATGCTGCCTAAGCCTCTTGGATTTTCTGTCCTGGGAGAGAGGAGGAGAGGTATGGGGCCAGCTTAAGAGCAATCCTCACATCCACAGCGGATAATCATCTCCATGTGGGTAGGAAGTTATTCTGCTTATTTGGAGGGCTACGTGAGAAACAGTGAAGCTCTCCAAGCGCTCCTGTATCACGTGGGGCTCCTGCTGCAATTCACCTTCTCACCATCACTGCCTCATGCATCATAGACTCACTTGAAGCTGAGGGGGTGCCACACACCTGCAGCATTTGGGGAGGCTAAGGCAGGAGGATAACAACTTCCAGCCCAGCCTGGGTAATTTAAAGATGGATGTAGACACTATCTCAACAGAAAACCAGTTAAGAAAGGGCTGGGGATGTAGCTCAGAGTTCAATGCCCGTTACTGCAAAAAAAAGAAAAAAAAGTCACATAGCAGTTGCCTTCACATCTTCCTAAACTTAAACTCCACTCCAACTCCTTCCACTGCCTCTCCTCAGCATCACCCACAATGAATGGGCAGCAGCCCAACTTCTCTGTCTTCCTTGCAGCCCTTACCATATCTGATCCTTGATTCCAATTCATATCAGACATGGGAGCCCATGGTGTACCATCCCATTCCATTGTGCCACCCTCAGATGGCTCCCAATCACCAGACTGAGTCTAATCAGTTAACTGGCCACATCTCACACGATCAGATTCCACACCAAGGCAGGCACAGCAAGTACACTTGTATCAATCACACTTGGGGGAAACTGAGGCACACAGCTATGTCCAGCACAGCAAGGTGTCCCTGTACTCTTGCACAGAACACTTTTTGTTGACTTAGTGTTTTATAAAGTAAAAAATACTCTGGTTAAAAAGTTGTGTTGGCAGTCTGCATTCTTGGGCAGTTAAGCTGAGGTTAAGCCTGTGTCAGGGGTAGGCAGTACTGAGGTCCATCAGAAAATGCAAAGTCGATATGGTGCAGGTGAAGCCTGGAAAGTCTGAGAAGTGTCTCCTTCAGTTGTAGAAGTGACTGTGTGTGCATGTGTGTACACACACGCCTCCCTTCTCTGGAACCACTGAATTCTGACTGTCACCTGCAATTGTTCTGAACACCTGTCAAAGTCTTTAAGCATCTTTTGGTGGCGGTTGACTTCCTTGGATTTGTCAATCACACAGCCAGTGGGAACATGCCCAGCAGCCCTGAGGACACTCAGGATACAATCACAGGCTCTGGATGGGGAGGTGATTTCGGGAGAACGTTTGAATGATTCCCCTTCCTTCTTGTCAGAGAGTTGACTGAATTCTGGGCCAGACTTTAAGGACAGCAATGTTTGAAAACTTTGATTTTAGGACCCTATTAAGTTAGAGATTTCTGTACTTATTTTTAAAGAGTTGGATACCACCTTACGAGAACATTTACTATGGGATGGCTTTGGAAAGTAAATTTCTTTTTGCAGACTTTTTAGAACTTTTTTTGTTTCATTTTTAAATAAAAGTAAGTCTTATACATTTTATGAACCTTTGAAAATATCCATGAAGAAGAAAAAAATACCTCCCCTGTTGCATCTAATATTATTACACAGAAATGTTTGTGGCGTAATCATTCAGACCTGATTATATACTACAGATACATATTTAATACATGATTATACATTTGTGCAAGTCACATTATACAGGATATTTCATTATTTGATGTTTAAAGAGCCTGATTTGCATTTAGCTCTTCAAAGCAGAGGCTATATAATTTCAGAGATGCTTTTCCCTCCGCAACTGTCCCAAGAAAAATCATTTGTCTCATTGACATTGACCTGCAAATCCATTGTGCCACTACTGCTGAACTACAAGATATTCTAATGTCACCCATTGTCCCTATGGGCCAGTAGAACAGAAAGTGGGTAAAGGGAGTCAGGAATTCACATGATTAGGAAAACAAAGTAATTAACATCTGTTAAGGAATGTATAAATGATTGCTGTCTAAACCAAGAAAATCTTTTAGTATGATTTTTTATTTTCTAAAGAGTTGGCTAATGATTCACATACTTTTGGGGATGCCAAAAAATCTAATTTAGGCTCTGTTGACTTTTATTAGAGTCTTTAGTCTAAATACCTTGCCAATGAGAGCAATGAAAAGTCTATAGCTGCCTTTCAAAGACCTGACTTGGCAAAGTTGTGGACCCATAGTCTCCTGAATCTTTAATCCAGGATAGATTTCCAGGCGAATATTCGAACCCAAGTACAGAGACATTTCCCACCGTCCATCCAAACAAAATGAAGTCAGCTTTGACTGTGCAAAATGTCGATGAATTCTTCAGAGTAAATCAGCCCTGTCAGGGTGATGCAGAGCCATCAGCTCTTTGTGACATAATATAATATGAAATGATATTGAACAACATGCGTTTGGCACTAAATTGTTAGCGGGTTTTAGCTTTGACAGCGGCAAGTTTATTGCTTTAATCCCAAGGTCTTTTAACCCTCTTTGACATAAATTGAGGTTGGCTTTTGTGAAAAAAACTCCACTTTACTCTCTCTTCCTTTACCCAAAACTGCTTTTAACAATTTATGCTACTACATCAGACACTCATTTTGAGTGACAAAAAGAAGAAGAAAAGAAGATCTATTAGAATAGAAGGGGAAAAAGGCCAACTTAGGCTAAGCAGCCTGTGTCTCTTTTGGTATACACGTCACAGCTTTCTCTGGGTGAATACACATTTTAAGTTATAATAATATGTGACTTCCACAAAAAGCTTCTAAAATAAGTCTGGACAGAATGCTAGGGCAAGGTGGAGGACAGTGACTGCCAGGGAACAAAGGCTCCTAATCAGAAGCAGAAGCCAATGCTGCATTTTGTTCCAATTGAATGTATTTCCATATATGGGTTCATACCTTCTTCCTCCACCCCTTACCCCCCTGCACTGCTAGAGATCAAAGATGACTTTTCCTCTGTAAAATAGTTCTGAAACACTGATTTACTAAGTATGGCATATGAACAAAGACTCCCCAAATTTTACATCCTAATCTTAGCACCAGACGGCCAAAGGGGTTATGGTCTCAAGAAACAAGAGTTGGAGAGGGTACAGGGACTTCTCCCTCAGTCTCTTCATGGGGTCCACGTTTCTGGCCACTCTGCTGGGATTCTCGGGTAGAAGAGCCTTTTCTTCTTCCAAGAGAGGCTGTTCCATTTTATACATTAACCGGAACCTCTTGGTTCTAGTTGGGTCTGGCGAATGAGCTCAAAATGTGTCTAATCTTTCAATTAGCCCAGGATCCTGCAGATCTTTGAACGCATGGACCATTTTTTTATGTTCCCTAGATTTAAAATTTTGATTTCTTTTGTTCCAGCAAGTATGCTTTCACAACTTTATCCTAAAGAAGTAGTCAGGGAAAAAATGCAATAGATGCGTATAGGCAGCAATAGGTTGTGGTGATTCCGGGTTTTGTCTGCAGTATCAGACAGATCTGGGTTTAAATTCCAGCTCTGCTCCTTGGCCAGAATGTCACAGGTACTCGGTCACTTCAATTTTCTCGGTTCATTTTTGTCATCTATAAAACAGAGAAATTAACGGTGTCCTTTTCTAGGGTTAGGAGGATTAAATAATAAAGCACGGAAATTGTGTCTTCAGTGCAGAGTTTCCACAGTCATTACCACATCAACACCTTTGCAACATTGTTTATTAACATGAAAATCAGAATTAACCTGAGTCATAAATAACAGTACAGGAATGCTGTACACACATTGAAAACAATATTGCACATGTGTTATTTATATATGGAAGATGTGCACATTCAGACCTTGTATTGTGATCTATGATAACAATATGTATTGTTAATTGAAAGAAGTAGGTCATGGGACCATAGGATCTCTGTTTCACAAACACTTTATAATATAATGTCATATATAAATATTTACAAGGACCCACTCCTTTTACTGTTGAGATCATGATTTATCATTTTAAAATGTATTTTGAATTTTCAACTTTACCATGGTAAAATTGCTAAACAGAAATTGTATTATTAATGGTGCACAACTGAATACTTAGATACATGTACACATTATGAAACAATCATCACAATCAAGCTAGTTAGTATATCCAGCATCTCACGTTCTTGGCATTATTTGTGTGTGTGCATGTGTGTGTGTGTGTGTGTGTTTGTGTGTGTTTGGTAAGAATACATAAGATCTATCTTCTGAAGCAAATTGCATGTGTAAAATACAAATTTGTTAACTATTGTCACATTGTACATATTAGAACTCCAGAGCTTATTTATCTTGTCTAACTAAAATTCTTTATCCTTTTATCGGTGTCTTCCATCCAACCCCTGGCAACCACCATTCTACTTTCTGCTTCTATGAGTCTTAGATTCCATGTGTAGGTAAAATCATGCCGTATTTGTCTTTCTGTGCCTGGCTTACTTTACTTAGCATTATGTCCTCTGGATTTATCCATGTTGCTGTAAATGGCAGGATTTTCATCTTTTTTTAAGGCTGAATAAAACTTCAGTGGTATATGTGCAAGTGTGTGTGTGTTTGTGTGTGTATCTGTCCGTGTGTTTCCCATATTTTATTTATCCTTTCATCTATCAACAGACTTTGGGTTGTTTCCATATCTTAGCTATTATGACTAATGCTGTAATGGACTTGAGAATGCAGAAAACTCTCTGAGGTACTGATTTCATTTCCTTTGAGTATATATCTAGAAGTGGTAAAGCTAGATTGTATTGTAGCTTTATTTTTAATTTTTAAAATGAATTTTATTGGTATACTTTAGGTATACAATATAATGACATTCATCATTGGAAATTTGCACCTTTACATAGTCTCTCTTGGCTCTTATTTTTCCCCTTTCCCCTGCCCTCCCTTCAACCCCTCCATCCCTCCATGTTTACAAAGACTTTGTTTCCATTTTTTCATTTTCTCATATTAATTCCATTCCATTCTTTCCTTTCCCCTACCCAGCCCAGTTCCCCTTCTCCTTTGCACCTTTTATTCCTATTTCACATTACCTATTACGCCTTTTAGTCCTTATTTACATTTTCAGTTTCTCACACCAGAGAAACTATTTGGTATTTACACATGTCTGTCCTATTTATTTCACTTAGGAATATCACCTCAATGTGCATCCATTTAGCTATAAATGTCTCTAATTTCTCATTTTTTATGGTTGAGTAGTACTCCATTTTATTTCTTAAAAACCCACGTTTTCTTTATCCAGTCACCAGTTGATGGGCATTTGGGCTGTTTCCAAGTTTTAGCTATTACAAATTGTGCTGCTATGAAGATGGGTGTCCATATATCACTGTGGTATGATTCTTTTAATTCTTTGGGGAAGATACCCAGCTGGGTCAAATGGGACTTCCAGTCCTAGTTCTTTGAGGTCTCTCCATACTGATTTCCACAGTAGTTGCACCAGTTTACACTCCTACCAGCAGTGGAGCAGTGTTTCTCTTTCCCCACAGGCCCGCCAGCATGTTATTGGTTGATTTCATGATAGCAGCCATTCTTTCTGAGGTGAGGTGGAATCTCAGCATTGTTTTCATTTGGATCTCTTGAATGACCAGTGATGTTGAACATTTTTTCATATGTTTATTTGCTATTTCTACTTCTTTGTCTAAGAAATGTCTATTCATTTCCGATACCCATTTTTGGATTGGGACTTTAAATTTGGGAGGGCTGATTTTTTAAACTTCTTTATAGATTCTAGATAGTAGACCTTTGTCTGAGGAACAGCAGGTGAAAATTTTTTCCCACATTGTGGGTTGTCTCTCCACATTGTTGGTGATTTCTCTTGCTGTGCAGTAGCTTTTTAATAAGAAGAGATCCCACTTATTGATTCCTTGTGCTAGTTCACAGGCAACTGAAGTTTTGTTCATAAAATCTTTTCCTACCCCAATGTCTTCAAAAGTTCTACCTAACCTCTGTTCCAGCCAGTTCAGCATTTCTGTTTTAATATTTAGATCTTTAATCTATTTTGATTTTAATTTAAGTGCATGATGAGAGATATAGGTCTAGTGTTAGTCTTTGGCAAGTTGAAATCCAATATTTCCAGCACCATATATTAAAGAGGCTAACTTTACTCCAGTTAGGGTATTTGGCTCCTTTATTGAAGATGAGGTAGCTGAGTGTGTCTGGAGTTGTTTCTGCATCTTCTAATCTGTTCCACTGGTCCTCAGGTCTGTTTCTTTGTCAGTACCATACTGCTTTTATCACAGTAGCTTTGTAGTATAGTTTCAAGTTGGGGGTTGTGATACCCCCTGTCATGTCTCTATTGCCTAGAATTGCTTCTGCTATTCTAGCTCTCTTCTGGTTCCAAATGAATTTTTGGATAGTTTTCTCAAGGTCTGTGAAGTATGGTGCTGAAATTTCAATTGGGATTGCATTGAAACTATATAGCAGTTTTAGAAGTATGGCCATTTTCACTGTGTTGATTCTTCCTACCCAGGAACAAGGGATGTCTTTCCATTTTCTGATATCATCTTCAATCTCACCTCTAAGAGTGGTATAATTTTCAGAGAAGAGGTCTTTGATTTCTTTTGTTAGGTTGATTCCTAGGTATTTCAATTTTTTGGATGCTATTGTGAAAGGAATTATTTGTTTTATGTCTCTCAGTGAGTCTGTTGTTCGTGTAGAGGGGAGCTATTGATTTTTGTGAATCCAGCTACTTTACTGAATTTGTTTATTAAGTCTAGAAGACTTTTGGTGGAGTTCTTGAGGTCTTCTATGTAGAGTATCATTTCATCTGCCAATAATGACAATTTGACTTCTTCATTTCCTATCTTTATTCCTTTTATTTCTTGCTCTTGTATAATTGGTGTGGCTGTTTCCAAAACTATACTAGACAGGAGTGGTAATAGTGGACATCCCTGTCTTGTTCCTGATTTTAGTGTGAAGGATTTCAGTTTCTGACCATTTAGTATGATATTGGCTGTTGGTTTTCATAGATGGCTTTTACCAGGTTGAGGTAGAGATTATCTATTCCAAATTTTTGTAGGTTTTTTTTTTATCATAAATGCATGTTGGATTTTCTCAAATGCTTTTTCTGCGTCTATGGAGATGATCATATGGTTTTTGTCCTTGGCTCTATTGATACAGTTTATTACATTGATTGATTTGCATATATTGAACTATCCCTGCATCCCTGGGATGAATGCCCCTTGGTCAGGGTATATGATCTTCTTGATGATCTTCTGCATTCTATTTGCCAGTATCTTATTAAGGATTTTTGCATCTATGTTCATTAGTGAGATTGGCCTATAGTTCTCTTTTGCATTTGGGTCTTTCTCTGCTTTGGGGATCAAGGTGATGCTTGCTTCCAGAAATGAATTTGGGTGTATTGCTTCCCTTTCAATTTCATTGAAGAGTTTCAACAGTAGTAACAGTAGTTCCTCTCTAAATGTCTTGTAGAATTCAGCAGTGAAGCCATCAGGACCTGGGCTTTTCTTAGTTGATAAGTTTTTAATTATGTTTTCAATTTCATCAATTGATATTGGGTTGTTTAGAATTTTTAGGTCTTCTTTGTTCAACTTTGGTAATTCATATGTATCTAGGAATCTGTCCATTTCTTCTGTGTTTTCCATTTTATTGGTGTGTAGATTCTGGAAGTAGGTATTGATGATCCTCTGGATTTCTGCTGGGTCCATTGTAGTTTCATCCTTTTCATTCCTAATTGCATGGATTTGGGTCTTTTCTTTCCTTTTTCTGATAAGGTGGGCTAAGGGTTTGTCAATTTTGTTGATTCTTTTGAAGAACCAACTCTTGGCTTCATTAATTTTTTGTATCATTCTCTTAGTCTCCATTGAATTGATTTCTGCTCTGATCTTTATAATTTCCTCCCTTATATGAGCTTTGGGTTTGTCTTGCTCTTCTTTTTCTAGAAACTTGAGGTTCAGCATCAGGTTGTTTAATTGGGCTTCCTCTGTTTTCCTAATATGAGTATTCACTGCTATGAATTTCCCTCATAAGACTGCTTTCATTGCATCCTATAGATTCTGATATGTTGTACTGTCATTGTCATTTAATTGAAGGAACTGTCTGATTTCTTCTTTAATTTCCTCTGTGACCCATTGGTTATTCAGAAGTGTGGTGTTCAATTTCCACATGTTTATGAAATTTTTCCAGTTTCTTTTGCTATTGATCTCCAATTTCATCACACTGTGGTAGGATATTATATAAGGGATAACTTCAATTTCTTTGCACTTACTTAGACATGTTCTATGAGCAAGTATGTGGTCTATTTTGGAGTACACTCCATGTGCAGCTGAAAAGAATGTGTATTCTGATTTTGTGGGGTGGAACACTCTTTAAACATCTGTTAAGTTCATTTGTTCAAGAGTTTGATTGAGTTCCAGTATTTCATTGCTTATTTTTTGTCTAGTTGATCTATCTATTTGTGACAGTGGGGTGTTGAGGTCCCCCACTACAATTGTATTAGTGCATATATGACTTTTCATGTCCGTTAGTATTTGTTTTATATAGTTGGGTGCAATAGTGTTTGGTGCATAGATATTTATGGTTGTCATCTCTTCCTCTTGGATTGTTCCCTTTACAAGGATGTAGTGCCCTTCATCTCTCTTAATCAGTATTGGTTTGAAATCCACTTGATCTGCCAAGAGGATAGCTACTCCTGCTTTTTTTCTGATTCCTGTTGCATGGAGTATCGTGTTGGATCCTTTAACTTTCAGTCTATGAGTTTCTTTTTGAATTAAGTGTGTTTCTTATATGCGGCATATTGTTGGATATTGCTTCCCAACCCATTCTGCCAGTCTATTTCTTTTGATTTGTGAATTGAGACCATTAACATTGATGGTTATAACTGATACATATTGACTTATCATTGACATGACTTTTTCTTTCTGTTGGCTTCTACCCCTTTGCATTTAATTTCTTGTTGTGCCCAATGGATTCATTCTGCTGGGCATCCTGGGGTTGTGGTCCTCATTATCTTTTCCTAGGATATTGTCTAAAATTTTTTGAAGTGCTGGTTTGGTATTCATGAAGTTCTTAAGGTGCTGTTTGTAATGAAAGTATGTTATTTCTCCATCAATTTTGAAAGATAGTTTTACAGGGTACATCAATCTGGGTTGGGGGCCGTTTTCCTTTAGGGATTGAAATGCATCATTCCAAGCTCTTTTTGTCTTTAGGGTTTGCATTAAGAAGTCTGCTGTGATTCTGATAGGTTTTCCTTTGTTTGTGTTTTGTTTCTTTTCTCTGCTTGTAGAATTTTGTTCTTCGGTTTGGTTTCGGGAATCTTAAATGTTATATGCCTATGTGTAGATTTTTTTTGATCAAGGCTAGTTGGAGTCCTATATGCCTCACTTATCTCTATATGAAGTTCTTTCTCCCTGCTTGGGAAGTTTTCTGCCATCACTTCTGTGAACAGTTTTTTTTTTTATGTTGTCTGCAGTCTCTCCTGCTTCTTCATTGACTCTGATCAGCCTTATGTTATTCTTCTTAGCATCACCTAGCAGCCACTGGATTGATTTCTCATGGTTCCTTTCTATTTTAAATAATTTTTTCTTTTCCTGGTCACTAATTGCAATCCTATCTTCTATACCTGAAATTCTGTCCTCACATTGGCTCATTCTGCTGCATAAACTTTCAATGGAGTTTTTAATCTCTTGGAAATCTGTTTGTATCTGTTTTATGGATTCCATTTGTTTCCTATGTTGAGATTCCGTCATGTTCCTCAGCTCCTCTATTTTTTTTTATTTTTGTCCTCTCTGGATTTATTAATCATGTCTTGCACTATGGGTATAATCTCTGTTTGTTATCTGAGAAATTATTTCTGATTTCATTTTTTGCAGATCCTCTTTTGTTGCCAGTTCAGGGAGTCCAGGTGGTTGAGTATCAGATTTTTCCATCTTGTTTCCCTTTGGGGTTGCTTTAGGTGATCTGGAAGTCTGGTTTTGAGACTTGTTTATGTGTCTTCTCATTTCAAAGTGGGGTGGGGGTTGTGCTGCTGGGCCCCACATGGCTCATCTCCTTGACACTGGGGGCAGCTCTGCTCCTTGGAGCTGGGTGCAGTGGTGTGGCAGCCTGGAAGGCTCACCTCCTCCATGGGGCTGTGGGCAGCTCTGCTCCTCAGCACTGGGGGCAGTGGTATGGCAGCCCAGAATGCTCCTCCCCCATGCACAAAGAGGTGGTTTTTCAAAAGAATAAATAATATCAATAAACCCTTAGCCAACCAAGGAAACTGAGATGAATAGAATTTTAAGTCTAATGAGTCCAACAGTCTCATCAGAAGAGATCTAGCATTCACAACTATTAATAAGACAGGTCATTTTTTTTTAATGATGAAAAGTGAATGTTTATTGTTTTCCTTGTAATGGTAATTCAACTCTGTCCTGATTTTATAACATGAACCTATCACAACATATCTTCCAAACATCTCTTCTATTGAATTCTTTTTTTAAATTAATTTTATTGGTACATTTTAGGTATACAATATAATGAAATAAGAACCAAGATAGATTCTATTGAATTCTTTATATTGTAATTACATAGTTACTAGAATGTGATTGTTTTCAGAGTTGATCATACTATACCTCTACTTTGCAGTGAAAGCAGAACTAGGGGAACAGCCCTATTGCTCAAAAACTGCCCTTGATCCAGTATGGCTTAAGACCAGAAGAGTTGATGACACCACAGCAATCAGAGGCAATAGAAGTTTCCAAAGTCCTCAGGGTGGCCTCCACCCTTGGGTACAAGACAGGTCATTCTTATACCCTTTGTTTGTAATTTTTGAGGGACCCCGCACTGTTTTCCAGAATGACTACACTAATTTACATTCCCACCAATAGTATTCAAGGGTTCCCTTTTCTCCACATCCTTGCCAACATGTTATCTTTTGTCTTTTTTTATAATATCCATAGTAATAGGTGTGAAATAATGATTCATTGTGGTTTTTTTTTTTTTTTTTTTTGGTACTGGGGCTCGATCTCAGGACCTGATTGCAAGAAAGGTGTGGTGCCACTGAGCTAAATCCCTGACCCTCATTGTGGTTTTGATTTACACTTCTTTGATGATTATTGATGTTGAGCCCCTTTTCATACCCCTATTAGCCATTCACATGTCCACTTTTTGAGAAATGTCTATTCAGATCTTTAACTCATTTTTAAAATAGGTTTATTTGTGTTTTTGCTATTGAATTGTTTCGGTTCCTTACCTATTTTGGATATTAACTCCTTAGTAGATATAATAAGATTTGTAAATTTAGTCTCCATTACATAGGTGGCCTTTGGACTCTGCTGATTGGTACCTTTGTTGTGCAGAAGCCTTTTAGTTTAATGCAATCTCACTTGTCTATTTTTGCTTTTTTTGCCTGCACTCTTGATGTCATAGCCAAAAAATCATTGCTGAGATCAATATCAAGAAGTATTTTCCCTAAGGATTGTGATTTCTGATTTTTTTTCTTTTTCTTGTACTTATCTGTATTTTCCATATTTTGTTACTACATTGTAGGTATCAAAATACTGCATAATAAAGTTTAAAAATGAAGAGAAAAATTGTGCTTCTTCACTGACTTCCACTGAAGATGATTGAAATTCTTTCTCCACCTTTCATGTTAATTGTTGGATTTCTTAGTTTACCCATGCTTCTCTTATTGTGGGGACAGATGTGCACATGATATGCCATCTCACCAGGGAAAGAGTCAGGTGGAGCCAATACCTCTTTATCTCTTACCACTACAGCCAATCTTACCATGCCCTGGTAAATACCTCCAGATGGTCTTTACCAGATCTTTGATTTGAAGGTCATTGCCAGTATGGCCTGTTCTATGGATGAGTGACCCTCTCTACTCCCCATTTCCTTAAACTCTATGGTTATCTCTCACTTGGCAGTGGTCTTCTTCCTCCACCACTTCAGCTTCCTTCCCTTTGAGGTAGGATCCAGTTGGGGTGAGTTGGGTTGCTACTAAGTCATTGTCAAAGACAGTGGCCAGTTAGAAATCCTTTATATGTGTGTGTTTGCCAATAAAGACTGTCAGCTCTCTTACAGCCCTTTCTATTTGTAGAGGTTGAGGTCTTGCTAATACATTTCTCTCCAGTTTAAATCTGTTATGCAAAACTAGGCTCAAGCTTCAATTATTTCACAAGTGGTTCAATAGTTTGATAAATTATTCAGGGTTACAGTTCACATTGCTTTAACCAAATAAACTGATCTGGAAATGTGAGATGACGCTAGTCAGACCACCAGTGGGCACATAACTCTCCCAGTGAAGTTGTTTTAATTTTTTTAAGAAAAATAAGCCAACACCTCATACATTAATTATAGCTAAGCAGATGTTAGGACAACTCACCTCTGTGCTGTGAGTCAGGATGAGTGGCTCTAAATCCACTAGCAGAAGACAAGAAGAGAGGGGGCTACCAAAGGGGCAGTAGCCAGCCAAGTACATGCAGGGTGCAATAGGTCATTTTCCACAGGTCTGAACTACAAGTGCCCCTCTCTTTCAAGCTGTGTCTGTGTATATTAAGGCTCCTTCCTCAGGGGAAAAAAAGGCTTCTGTAGGTGGAAGCCTTCTGGTTTCTAGACTAGAAAGAGCTATTTCCAAGGGAAGCCATAGGGAACTTCTATTAGGCCTGAGCTCTCCTTCCTGACAAAGGCATTAGCTTCTTTATGCCCTGGCCATGCTCTAAGAAGGTCCCTGAAGGCATTTCTATCTCCAGAAGACTGCCTCTGAATACACCTGTGTCTCTTAGGGAAGGAGCAAATGCCCTGCCCATAGCCGCTCCAGGTTCTGCTCTGTGGCTAGGAGGTGACCTCCACCTCCAGGGTAAAGTCTCCTTCAGCCCTGATATTTGCTGATTCAGCACAGAGTGCACCCAGCAGTCTGGAATATAAACCTTTGATTTTGAAGCTCCCAACTACTGCCCCTGTGCCTACTATCCTTAGTACTCCTGGCAGGGCCTGATCTCCTCATCATACACTGTGAAGCAGCTTATGGTAAGAGTGCTCATCTCTGGAACTCAGATCTTATGGGCTGCTGGACTAAATATGTCCAAAAATCCTCCAGATTGTTGCAGAAAGCCCAGAAGCCCACTAACCAATATCTTTGTGGAGTCCCACGGGACTGGTTTTTCTCCCACTTCCTTATGGTGCAGAATGACAAATGCATCTGGAGTCTCACTCACTGTGGCTCTTTCTTCTCTACTACCTACTTCGGCATAGCTATAGAGCACCACCCCTTTTTCTTGACCCATGCTTCCCTGGCAAGTGACAGTCACATTTGTTCAACTTTTACGAAGATGAAGCAAGTGATGGGTGGGCCTGATTTGCAACAGAGATCAGATTCCTGGGGATGTCTGCAGATGGTGACAGGCTCTCTTACAGTCCAGATTTACCACAGTAGGTTTCTTAGAAAATATTTCAGACTAGGAAGAAACAATGCCCTTCCTTCGAAGGCAGATGTGGCTGTGGCCATTTGTGGTTTTAAATAAGGGTTATTTGTTTCTCTCCCTTAAACATAGATAGAAATTTCTCTCAGTGGTGACTTCTCAAGACTGCAGTTACAAAGCAGCTGTCTTGGGCAGTGTCTGGCTCACAGATGTCATTGTATAGCTCATAATGAATAATTGAAAAATAAAAATATTATTAACCTAATTTAAGCTAATAATAAGCAACCTGTGTAGATCAGTGAGCTTTACCTTCAAATTATCAGATTTACATAGTCCCTTTAAAAATCATGTAATCAGGCAATAGCGAAGGTTCACATTTCTGCAGGGTAGGGATTGGCCAGTGCTGGTGAAGCTGAATCCTGTAAATACAACATTCTGTTTCCTCACAGCCCCACCAGGCACAGAGAGCCTCTTCTCTCCAACTGCATTTGCTTTCTGGTCCTAAAATATTCAAAGCAGCTCTGGATGGTATGGGCTGTGCTTTGAAAATGTGTCGAGCATTGAATTTTGAGAGTGATGTACAGTAGAAAGTGGGTAAGAGTCCCCAACCTTTAGGAGTTTTAAGGTTCATTTATTCCTTTGTACACAAATGAGTATAATATCTTCCCAGTCTACTGTTATGAAATTTTGCATAAAAACGTTCACAAAAATGCTTTGAACTCTTCAGAGGTGATTGATAAAGTAAAAGTGATAGTTTCTGACTCTTGGTACTTCAAACTCCATGAAACATCTGTCTGCTATGTTCTTGTCTTTTATACTTGAAATTGGATACTGTTTTAACAGAGACATTTCGGTACCACAGAACTGACAAGTGGAAAGAGCTGACAGTTCTCTCTGATTTGATGCCCAGACACATGTTAACTCTAATTCTTGGGAGTGGAAGCCAAGTGTTGGGTGCAAGTTTGGCATTTGGGGGTGTTGCCCTTTCTTTGAAGCTAATTATTACATTGTTGTGTGCAGAAAAGAGTCTGATATTCAGACACTCTGAATTGTACACAACACACAGAGGAGGGTCAGCAGTAGGGGAGAGAGGGCTGGAAGACAGGCTACTTTGTCCTCATGGCCAGAGGAATAACTTCAGATGATCGCTAAGGCCACGATGATCACAGGATCCTCTTTTCAACTGCAGGCAGTTTTTGCAAAAACACATTAGGGCAAGTTTGCAAAATGAATTTTTCATTCATTCACCTGTAGAACAAGATTCCCTCCACTATGGAACAGTGGTGATCTCCAGATGACATTTTAGGGACTTCCAAATAGAAATCCTTGTGGAAAATTGTGGGAATCAGAAGGTAGTGTTAAACTGTCTCTCCTCATCCCAGGGCCTAGGACACCATGCGAAATACCACTTTCACTTTTTGAGAGCTTGGTAGCTGCTGCTGAAGTCCAGCATTGTAGGTCTATGACATTTAAGATAGATGTTCCACTCAATGTTCGTAAGTGGGTTTGGATTTGGGTTGCTTTCCAAGTTTTTGCATGAATCTACTAAATTCTTAAGAAGGTGTGTATTTGTAGAAGCCAAGGATTTCGTCACCCATTCAAACTGATTTGTTCCTCAAACTGTTTTCTGGAATGTACCATTCTAGTAGAAGTTCCCCTGAGCTGCTAGCAGACACACTTGTGCCTCTGACTTACTGACTTACCATAGCTGCCTCCTTCCAGGCAGTCACACATAGGTGAGATCAGGCAGTGACATGCATCAAGGGCAGAGCCACTGCTCAAAGATAATGTCAAATCTCTCTGCTTTGGTCACCAAACACACTCCTCTTGAGCTCAGTTTGATCTGCAGGTACCTGCCTAGGATTGCTGAGCAGAACTACCCTAAATTATGACACTGATTACTTTATACTTTCTACACTGTTTAGGCAGGATTTACTCTGAATTCATGACCAGTGTGATCCCCAACCCACTCTCTGCAGTCATTACATCTTCACCAAATTTATTTTTCTTTCCAACTCTTGATTTGCAGACTACTCAAAGCCAGAAAGGAAAGCCCCTGGGCTCCTGAACCCTAAGAGTATGGTGAGAACAACAGGATGGCTAACTTTCCAGAGAACAATCCATAACCAACAAACAATAAATTCAGAAAGCCAGGTCAATATACAGTCCCTGATAGTCAGCTTGTTACACCATGAGCTTTCTTGGCAGACATTAATAAAAATGCTGCTCTTATTAATCAGCATGGGCACCATCAGGGCTGAGCTCCTGTGGCCCTGGTTTTCTGGAGGGCATCTGTTGACGTGGGGTGCAGCCCTGATTCTGCCTCAGTGTCAAATAATACATCCAAGAAAAATGACAGAGGAAAAGTTGGGCATGTTATTACCTGACTAATGGGCTTCTGTGGCCAATTATTTATCTTCTATAAGTCAGAGTTTCAGGAAAAAGGCTCTGTAGTCACCCTTTACTTTTGGGGGATACATTTCAAGAACACCAGTGGATTCCTGAAAACACAGATAATACTAAATCCTGCAGAAACTATGTGTTTTCATATACATGGCTATGTAAAGGTTAACATAAATTAGACACAGTAAGCAATTAACAATAATAAAATAGAACAATTATAACAATATACTCTAATAGAAGTTATGTGAATGTGATCTCTTTCTCTAAATGTCTTATACTTTCACCTTATCACCTATAGGAAGTATTTTAAGGCATTTCTTTAGGATTTTCAAATTGCCAGCACTGCTACTCTTGTACTGGTGGGAGGGGGGCATTATTAAATAAAATAAGCATTACTTGCACATAAGCACTGCCATACTGTGACAATAGCTCTGATAATCAAGGTAGCTACTAAATGATGACGGGTGGGCAGGTAGGTAGCATATACAGTTTGGATACACTGGACAAAGGGGTATTTCATATAGAGCAGGATGTTGTGAGATTTCATCACATGACTTAACATGGTGCACCTTTAGAACTTATGAACTATTTATTTCTGGAATTTTTCTTCTAATATTTTCAGACCTCAGTTGATCATAGATGACTTCAACCATGAAACTTGGACTTGTGGATAAAAGGGGAATGGTGTTCTTTCTATATGTCATGAATGCAGGCTTGGGACCTCCATCCTATACTCTTATATGTCACACAAGCAGCAAAGATCTTGCAGCCTGGACAAATGGATAGACAAAGTGTCAGTCTCTAAATCCTCTTCTCCCAGTGCACAAGACTGCTCAAGGAAGGCAGAGGGTGCTAAAAGGAATAGATCAAGAGGTTCACCATCCTCCTCCCTTTCCACTGGGCTGCCACTCTCTCACTTTCTGCACAGGTTGGGAAGCAGGCAAGAAGCCTAGCCTTTCCCTGGATTTCACTGTCTTTCTGGAATGTTGAAACAAGCTTGGTTTCCTTTTTGTGAGCATATCTGAGATGGTGACCATCTTTACAATGTCATTTTGTCTGACTGAGAAGGCCCATTTGACCCTTCTGAGACATTAATTTCACTCCTGTTGTTACCCTCTGGAAGATTTTGTCCTTTCAGGAGTGCTTTTATTTATTTCTCTTCTTACTTGAGTTTTTAAAAACAGTCTCATTCATCCATCACATGATATGGCCACTGTGCTATATTGAAGATATAGCCTCTGTTTAATTTATTCATTCATTTCTCCCCATTTCCTATGCCCATTTTGATATGTTTAATACATATTTGCTTTGTGTGCTCATATGGATCCTTGCAAAATGTAAATTCTTAATTTATATGCATGAAATTTAATTTCATGTAAATGGTATTGGTTGAGACATCATCATCATTCTGAATTTCTCTCACTCGGTACTGTGTTTTTAGATGCATCCATGTTGGTATGTGCACATGAAGATTGTTTATTCCAATGCATGTTCTTGGTTTGCATCTATCATATTTTATCTGTCCTCTCACCCACTGATGTTTGACTCATCCACCTCCAACTTTTTGTCCATGCTACCATGAACTTCTTTGTGTACATGTCCACTTATGGCCATATGTGAAAAAATTGGGAAATACATATCCTGTAGTAGACACATATGTTAAATCTGGCTATGATGCTCTATTGTTCTCCAAAATTTCTCAATCAGTCAATATGGTCTTATATCCCCACATTTCCTCCAACATTTGACATTATTATCCATTTAATTCAGCCAGTCTAATCTGTACAAAGTGATATCAAAATATTGTTTTCATTTTCATTTTTCTAATTATTCAGTGTTAAGCATCTCTTCAATGTGAGTGTTAGCTTTAGTTGTCTCATCTATCCTTACCACAAAGATCCTTTGACCATTTTCTCACCAGATTGACATTTTCTCTATATTGATATACAGAAATTCTTTCCATATTTTACAAAGAATAATCCCTTGTTGTTGTAAATATTGCAAACATCTTTTCCTGTTCTATCATTTACTAATTTTGTTTATTGTTATTCTAAACACAAATCTTTAATTCAATATAAGAATATTGATTCTTTTTTGATACCTTATTGTGGTTGTTTTTGAAATTTTATTTAAAAGGTCATGACCAATGTTATGAAGGAATACAAAGAACTTAGAGTCATAAGAATGAGAAGGGAAGAGATAAAACAGACATTATCTGTGAATGATATGATCATCTACTCAGAATAACCAAAAGAATCAACACATACACATACTATTAGAACTAATAATAGAGTTCAGCAATATTGCTAGATCCAAGACCAACATACAAAAATCAATAGCACTTCTCTACCCTGGCAATATCCAAGTGGAAAATAAAACATAAAAATGAGCAGTGCTCTTCTACCCAGACAATGTATTTCATAAACATTTTGTGTTTTATTTACTTAAGGGAATTGGTTCTCTACTACAGAGCATTCACAGACACACAGCACTCTAGAAGAAAACTGCTACAGAAAGTATAAAGCAGGAGGGACTGGTGAGAGGGTGCCCATCAGATGGAAGGAAGTTGGTAAAGAGTCTTCCAGGTGTTTTTGGTCTGAGGATTGAGGGTTGCATGGGGAGCTCCTTGAGGCTAGGAGACACATCAACCACTCTCACCTTTGCATCTCCAGGACCTGATGTCTGCCACCTAATGGGGTATCAGTATTTACTGACAAACAAATGGTGTAGCATATTTACCAAAGTCTTGGTGACCACTCACTTTCAGCTTTCATTGAAGTCCCAGGGGAAAGCCTTCTAAAAGTAAAATTGATTTTGACAGATGAGCAAGAATGCACTGGAAAATATTTACCATCTATAGGAACAGAATACAAAAGTGTTCTTGGAGATGAAGACATTCTATCCTAACAATTCTTTGGACTCCCCAATTAAAGACATTTTTATTGTGGTAAAATACACATAACATAAAATCTATCATTTCAATCATTGTAGAGTTTACTGTCCAATAACATTAAATACATTCACACTGTTGTGTGGCCATCACTACTCATTTTGAGAACTTTCATCTTCTCAGACTGAAACTCTGTATTTGTTGAATAGCAAATCCTCTTTCTTTCCTACCTCCACCTCTGGCAACCATCAGTCTATTTTATTGTAATATATTTATTTATTTAGCACTACTGGGAATTGAACCCTGGCACTTTCTTGTTGTTTATTTTGAGACAGGGTCTCACTAAGTCAGTAAGTTGCCCAGGCTGGGCCCCAACTTGTGGTCCTCCTGCCTGGGCCTCCCAGAGTGCTGGGATTGCAGATGTGCACCACCACGCCTGGCTTAACTATCATTCTGTTTTCTGTTTTTAAAACTTCAACTTTCTAGGCACCACATATAAGTGGAATCACAGAACATTTATGCATTTGTGTCTGGCTTATTTCACTTGTCTCCAAGCTTTGTTCATGTTATAGCATGTCAGAAGTTCCTTTCTAAGGCTGAATGCATTCCATTGTATATATGTGCCACATTTTGTTTATCCATTCATTCATGGATGGATATTTAGGTTGTTTACATACAACACGCACATATACCACATACACACACTCACTCAAGTTGTGTTTATTGTGTACATACTCTTGGCCAGATAAGTCCTGGGGCCTGAAAGGTAAGTATAATATACAACTATCACTTCTGGGCTTCTTATGGTCATACCGGGGATTTATAGAGCTGAACAAAGAATTTCAGTACATTCTGAAAAAGAAGAGTATGCCTGGACTCTACAAAAGGGATTATCTCTCCTCTCTCTCTCTCTCTCTCTCTCTCTCTCTCTCCCTCTTCTCTCTGTCTCTCAGAGTTATTATTGGAAGTAGATCTTTTTGAAGAACGAATAGCTCATCAGTCAGAAAGGGGCCTCTTAATGTTTTAGGCAAAGGGAGCAATTCCTGCACACAGATGACCAGAAACTGATAAGTGGCTGAGTGTAATTCAACCATAGTTTCTAGGTTTAGAGTGGGCTGCCTATTGAAGGAAGAGTGAATAATCAACCTGGAAAAATAAACTGGGGACAGCTATTTCTTAAGATGATAGAAAATCACTTAGAATCTAACATAAATATATATTCTTATTTTTCTCCTTCTATAAAAAGCAGCTAATATCAATGCTTATTGGCATATTAGTTTTCTTCCCCTTAATAATATACATCGGCACTATTTCCATATCCATATATAGAAAATGTCTTCATTTTTTATAGCTTCACGGCATTATGTTGTATGGACATACCAGAAGTTATTTAACTGGTTCCCTATGGGTGGACATTTAAGTTCCTTGCCATTTTTGTTTTTACAAGTAATACTAATGAGTAACCTTGCTGAGGTGTCATTTCACACTTGTGCTTGTGTAACTAGAGAATAAATTCCCAAATGTATAATTGAGGGGTCAAAGGGTATATACATACGTAATTTTGATAGATGGTGCTGATTTGCCCTCCACAGGGGTTATACCAATTCATATTTCCACCAGCAATATAGGATGTCTGCTTCCATTCAGCCTCACCAAGAAAGTGTTATCAAAGTTTTGGATTTTTGCCAATTTGATTGGTGAAAAATGGCATACCAAGATGGCTTTGATTTGGGGATCTCTTGTTAGAGTCAAGTTAAGTCTTTGTCTTATGTTTGAACCATTTATATTTCTTAGTATGTCAACTTTCTTGGCTCCCACTTTCCAGTTGGCCATTTTATTTCCTTTGTAAGTCTTATTGTTTTCAGCATTTAAACAAAAATATTGTCGAGTTTTTTAAAAGTATTTTTTCTTAGTGTCTTAGAGATAATCAATATGATTTTTCTTCTGAAATCTAGTAATAAGATCATTTGTTCATTGGATTCTGTCTTAGTTTTACCATTCTTAT
Organism: Heterocephalus glaber; assembly: GCF_053883595.1. Lineage (NCBI taxonomy): Eukaryota > Metazoa > Chordata > Mammalia > Rodentia > Bathyergidae > Heterocephalus > Heterocephalus glaber. Next base: position 8,873,111 of record NW_028258349.1, on the reverse strand, counting down.
TTTTGAAATAAAATCTTATTTTGTACTTTATTATTGCTTACTAATTGGATAATGGATATGGATATAGTTTGCTAATATTTCACATCTGACTTTTGCACCAATGTGCATAATAAAGTTAGGTTACAATTTTGTTTTTTAATTAATTTTGTTCAATCCCTATCAGATATGGGCATAATATTGTATTTACTCCAAATGAAAGATTTGGGGAATTTTCTTTCTTTTTAGATGCACCTGACAATTTCAATATTACTGGGTCAGGTAACTTGGTAGAAGAGACAGACATTTCCCCAGGCTTGGACCTGTTTTAGGTTCTTCATCTTATGATTCTTCTTGTCCCCTAAAGAAATAGTTCATGAATTTATTCTTTAATTCTCTGGGTTTCTAGTTTATTGACTTAGTAACTTTTGCTGTTGTATTTATTGACTCCTCATCTTTGTTTAATTTCTTTTTGAATCAGATTCTTGACTTATTAGTTTTTCTTCTTTATTTTGTTTTTAGTGTGTATTTACAATACACAATAGTTACATTTCTCTTGGGTAATTGGGAAAAGATATGTATGCAACATATCTTGATCATTTTCCATCCCTTTCCTCCCCTTGCCCTTGATTTCCTTTCCATCTCCAAAGTCTTTTTGTTTCCTACTATTTCTCCTTTATTTTATTTTATTTTATTTTTTTTGGTACTGGGGATTGAACTCAGGTCCTTCACTTGTGCCGCAGGCATTGAAACCACTGAGCTAAATCCCTGGACCACCTTTATTTTACTTTTATATATTTATATTTTAGGTTCCTCATATAAGACACCATGTGATATTTAACTTTCTGCTTAAACTTTTGAGTTTATGATGTTTACCCTGTATTTTTTAGCCATGCCAATTTTTGATAGAGAATGTTTCACTAATTTTTTAAATTCAGAGTTGTTTTTTCCCTCTCTAACCTAACAATGTCCCTGAGAGCTTTTTTTTTTTAATTTCAAAAGGTGGAAAGGACTTTTTATTTTCTGGTTTTATTTAATTATTTTTATTATATTACACTTAAAGAACAGCATCTTTAGTGTTTCTGTTGTTATTGCTTAATTTATTTGGGTTTCTTTGTGGCCTAGAATGTGATCAATCCTTTTATAAATGTTTTATGAACATTAGAAAAGAAAATAAATGATCTATTGTCAAGGTGTGTAATCTGCGTGGCTCAGTACTGTTTCTATTATGAATCTGGTGCTCTGGGGCTGCTAGACTCCACTTTTCTATCTACTTGGACTATCCTGGGCCGAGAGGGGTAAACTGTCTGCCTAGAAGTGTGGCTACTATTTCCTTTTCTTTCAGCCACCTGTCATTTCTGCTTCATTATTCTTCCTGTGTCTTCTGATGTGTGGGTATTCAGAATGGTTAGATTGTCTTCCTTTAGCATTCTCAAGTGTCTCTCTACCTGTTCTTCTATATCTTTATTCTGAATTTCACCTGCTTATATATTAAGTGTATGGCTCTGTTTCTTTTTATTTTCATCTGCTTGTTATGTCTTTGAATGTCCTGTTATATTCAATTGTGCTGAACAACTTGCTCTTCTGTGTCTCCTAAATACAGTGTGGGGTTGCCTTTGCTCTGTGGGGCAACCTGAAAATCTTCCCATTGAATCAGTGGAGGTTTACATTTACCAGGACATGTATTTGGTGTTGTTCTGAAATCTATTAGGTTTTGTTTATTTGTTTTTAAAGTTCTTTAGAATGTGATCTGTTTTGTTTGTTTTAGTCATCTTGATATTTAAGATTTGTATTTCTTTTTAGTCACAACACTTACAGGTTTATATGACAGCTTTAGGGCTTATTTCTTTAGACATTATCTTCTTGCCTATCATGATTGATGATACAATTAACATACTTCCTTTTCCTTCCTTTCTCTTCCCTTCTTTTCTACAACTCAATTTTAGTTTGTAATATTATGTTGGTGTATATCTCAGTGCTAATATATATGCATGTGGTTTATCACTCTCAAAAATTATCTGGCAACACTGAGATCCATATTCTTTCATGGCAGGGATTGGCAGTGCTGGTGCAGCTGCTTCTTCTAAGTAGACCAAGAATATTCAGGTTTGCCTTGATTTCCACCAGTCCCAGGTACCCTTCCCTTCATCCCTGACTTCTGTAGTCATATTTGCCTCTCCAGGCCTGAGAGATCCAGGGAATCCTGGGAAAGGATGGGGAAGTCCACCCAAGGTCAAAGCTTGGAAAACTTTGTCTGAGTTATTGAATTGATGTAAATAGAGAGCAAAAGGAAGATGTGGTGGTGATGCAGATTTCTGGTTTGTGCAAGTTTGGAGGCCTGTTCTGTAGGCCTGTAGGAAACTCAGTTAGAGATGCTAAGTAGTTGGGTTTTTTTGTACAGATTTGGAGCTAAGGGAAGGAAGTCAGGAACAAGAGACAAAGATCACTACTACCCCATTGCTTCCTCCACCATGTGTGGAGAACGCTTGTTTTAAAGAGTATATAAATATCATCTCTCTTAATCCTTCCAGGAAAATGGACTCAGAGAGGTATAGGTGGAAGAGCTTTTATTTGAAGCAATATCTCTCTGATATTAAAGTCCAGGAATATTCTTCCTCCTAAGTCGTGTTGTCTCTGTAGGGGGTTGACTTCATTGCTTTGGTGTTTGGTCCTAATATGAAGATAAAATCGCACATTTCATGGCATGGCCTCAGTGTTTCTGCATAAACTGAGTCAGCAGGAGCAAGACATCCTTCAGTGTCTCAACTGAGAACTTGTGCATCAGTAAGCAGAAACTAGGTCCTCCCCTTTCATTTGAGCCCCACTATTGTTGCACTGTTGATATCCATATGGACTCAGGTCTCTTGATGTGCACATAATGGGCCTAAAACGGCTAGTGCCCAGCCATGGCACTGCACATGGATACTGGGATCTGCATAGTTTCACCACACACTGATAATTTAGAGATGTAGGCTTTAGTAGTGATTTTTTTCTTCCTCTGTTTATGAAAATATGAACTGGTTTGAGCTGTAGGCAACGAGACATAGTACGTGTTAAAAAGAGGCCTGTCCAATTAAGACAGAGTTTGTCTCTGAAGTATCGTGTCTTTCTGATGTTCCCAGTGATGTCAGGTGGACTAGGTGGACATGGACATTATGGAAAAGGCAATGGTACTCTTATTTTCAGGGACCACACTCTTTCACTACATGTATGTGTAAAGAAATAAAATGTTCACAGAATAAGAATGTAAACATAGTTTCAGACTAGCATCACGTGGACTCGTGAGAAATGTTACAATAGATAATTCTGTCCATTAATTATGCTTTTTAATATTTTATTTCCTAGTGAAAGGAATATTGCTAATGCAGTGTCTACTATGTGCTAAGATTTGGGATAAGAAAATTACATCTGGTGATGATGCAGTTAAATGAGTTAAGAAATGGGAAATGTTGAGAACAGGATTTGAAATGTAGTAAGTTTTATAAGAGTGTGTGCTACTTTAACTGCTGCAAAAAATTAATTCATATTGAAGGCTAAAGGCTAATGTTCACAGAGACTCAGTAACTTTCTCAGGGTAACATAGGTGCCAAGAAGACAGTGGTTTCTGTACAGAGTTCTTATGACCACAAAGCAAAGAATCAACCCTAACTCTCCTCCCCAAAACATTGGAAAATATAGTAAGATTTAAGAACAGCCTTGGTGAAATCCATAGAAGTGAATTTCAAGAGTTTTGCCTGAATAAGGAGTCAATAATTCATTCTGAAAGAAAGTGCAGGAATGGGGCATAAAACCTCTAATAAAAATATAATTCATTGATCATTCTTATCAGGCATTGATGGTTCCTGTGTAAGCAGATTTGACATGTCTCTGGCTATGCTCTTGGTCAAGGTCTGCTACTGACACTTGGCATGCAGTAATTGTCAACTGCCAGCCTTAGCTTTTTTGAGAGGAAGAGTCTCCCAAGACCCTAGAGAAGATATTCACGTAACACCACCTTTCAACTTTGATTTCTTATCATCCAGGACAAACAACAGCCTATTCCTTCCAGACTGAGCTATATACTATCTCACTGTGATCTTTCTCTTTTGTTTTACACACACACACACACACACACACACACACACACACACACACACACACACAGAGAGAGAGAGAGAGAGAATCTTCAGCTGTCTATAAAAGACAACTGCTGACTTTTTTGTGACTTGCAAAAGGTTACTTACAAAAGAGGCAGAAAGGGTGCACCTGAGTTTTCAGCCACCTAGCTGCTATAACCACTACATAATTCTCTCATTTTTCATTTTAGTTTGAAAATGCTACAAGGCACACTGTTGAGTAAGAATCAACATCTCACTTCGTCCCTCCTCTTTGGTGGTTTTGGGCAGCCAAATAACAACCCATATCTACAGAGATGTTACTGTTAAAGGTTACTATCTATAGACTCTTTATATATTCAGGTGTAAACTATCTTCCCATCTCCATTTATTACGTCTTTAAACAAGAGAATGAATTCTCCGCATGGAGACTGCAACAGCATCTACTTCCATTAATGTAAATGCCATGACTATGCACAGGAGTAGCTGGGATAAGGAGTTGAGCTGAAGCTCAATAAAATCAGTTAATCCATACATTTTGCTCCCTTCAGAAGTCTGAGACTAGAAGGAAAGATTCAGAATGTATCTGCTGAGATGCTTTTCGTAGAAAATAATGGGAAATCCAACTCAAACTGGATTAAACAGTACAGACTTTATTGCCTCAGTAAAATGAAAAGTCCAAAAGTATTAAGCTTCATGAAAGTGTTGATCCAGTATCTTAATGATTTTGTATTGATATGGGACCCTGTGTTAGTTATCTATTACTATGTAGGTAACAAATTGTGTAAATGCTCAGTGACTTACCACAAAAAAGCCCCTGTTATCCCATATGACAATGGTTTAGGAATTTAGGAAGAGCTCAGCTGGGTGGTTCTGGCTCAGAGTCTCTCATGAGGCTGCAGTGAAGATATCAATAGGTGCTGTAGTCACCTGAAAGCTTGAGTGAATTCGGAGGATTTGCACTCAGAAGGACTGCACTCACTTAGCAGACACAGACGGTGCTGATAGGTGGTGGCAGTGGAATTGGGAGGTTTGGTTGTTCCCCCTTGAGCTTCCTTGTAATGTGGTAGTTGGCTTTCTCCAGGTGAAGGATTCCAGAATGACAGAGGGATGGAGGAAAGTATCAGATTTATGACCAAGACTTGAAGTAGCAGAATATGACTTTTTGCCACATTCTAGAAGCAGGTTACCAAGTCCAGCCCACTGAAGAGGAGGAGAATCAGGGGCTACTCTGTGCAGGGAGCCATGTGCAAGCATGGACATCCTTGAAAACAATTAGCCCTCCACTCTGCATGGTTTCTCTCTCAGCCTCTTGTGGTCCAATGTGGAAACCCCATGGTTTGTTGTCATTGTCAGAATGGAAGAGTGCATCCCCAGAGGTCCTGTCTGATTGGACTGCTGAAGGTGTGCATCTACCCGTGAACTGCACCCCTCTAGCCAGGTGGATGAAACTATTCTGGGTATCTGGGTAGCTTAGGCCAGAGCCGTATGTCCCCTAATCACAGTTGGGAATGCACCAAATTCCCTTGGAGTCCAAGAGCTCCATGAGGAAAGGTAGAAGCTAAAAAATAACCCTGGTTCTGATACCAAGAGAAAGAAAACCAACCTAGGTATCCAAGACCAACCTGTGTGCATGTACCCATGTGTGTGCATGTTTGTGTTTGTGCTTGTGTATGCCCTGGGAGTGAGGAGAATGGGTAGGCACAGGCATTGCTTAAGAGGAATTGGGTTGAATAATTTGTAATACATTCTATTTTGCACAGTTTCATACTAACGGATTAAAGAAGTAATCATTTAGGGAAAAATCCACAAAAAAGCTAACTTGGTGCATTTCTTATACACTGAGCCCTTTCACTTTGGGAAATGGTCTCATCATCTGTTATTATGCTTCGTTTCTGTAGCTTGACTTATAGTGAGGAAGACATGAGCCTGGGTCTTGGCAAGCTGCTGCCTGATGCATGTATAATTCCTGTTGAAAGCAGGTGGCCCACAGAACGAACTCCTCCCTCATCTCTACTTTACCTCCCTGACAGCCTGCCATCTTCTTGTGGAATCTAGGGACTCCCCCCACACACACCATGGGGAGAGATTTGTGGCTTCTTTATTCACTTTTATATCTGACTGCCTAAAAATGTTTGGCCCAGTGGGTACTCAAAACATACTTGGTGATATTAACTATTATTCATATTATTAAGTGAATTGGCTATATTTCCACTGGATAGTGGTTGATCACCCAACATGTCTATTGTGCTCATGAGCCAGAAGTCTGAGCAGAGCAGGGTAAGACGTCATCACTGGCATCCAGAGCCTCCAGTCAAGGGGGAAGGTGTAGAGTAGGGCACCCTTGATCAAGAATGCAAGGAAAATGATGTGGATTTTATATTTTTCTATATTCAGCTAAATTTTTAAGTCCTGTCTGCATTTTTCCAGGTTGATGAGAACAGCTTAGCCAAGTTGGGGATTTCCCCAAGGAGTCCCTGGGATTGATATGGCTGTGTTCACCCAAGGAGTCACCTTTCCATCTCATCGGGCCAAGGCTGGTGGTTGCTCATTCCTGTCCAGGGCACCTGTGAATGTTCTTATCATCTTTCTGGAGAATCAGCCCCAGAGTACCAGGGCTTTCTCATGGACCTACCAAACCCCAAGCTTTCTCTTTCCTTCTTCTTCCTTCCCCATCCCCAGTACCTTTACAAGGCCTCTAGGGCAAAAAGTGTCATATTTTCTTCTAATCAATTATCCAGGACTGGAGTTTGTTCTTCTCTCCTCTAGGCTTAGATTTTTGAGATTTGAATGTCTTAAGAGAATTACCTTCTCTGTTTTCTGTTCGAACATCTCTTTCACAGGGCAGTGACTTTTTGTGGCCCACATGGGGCGGGAGGCAATGGAGGGCAAAAATGGTGGCTACAGCAACAGATATGGTCATGACTGAGATGTCAGAGAGAGGCCGGAGGTTAGGGTAGAATAGAGAGTTGTTTTCTAATAGGTTCAGAATTTTTGTTTGGCAAGATGAAGAATCCTGGACATTGGTTCCCCAATAATGTGGATGTTCTTACTGCTACTGCACTGTACACTTAAAGTGGTTAAGATAGTAAACTTTATATGTGCTCTTCTCACATACAAATCAAATTTACCCACAACCACCAGCATCAGCAGCAACACCAGCAAAAATCACTTATTTTGAGCATCACCATGAGCCAGACATTCTATTAAGGCTTCACAGGTACCATTTGACTTAATCTCTTGACAACCCTGTTATGCTAAGGAACTATTTTTGTCCTCACTTTATGGATGAGGAAATTAAAATGTAGTTCTAAGGGCTAACTTTTCCAATGTCTCCAAGCCTGGATTTGAACCCAAATATAAATGACTTCAAAATCAAGATTCTTTGCTTCCTATTTCACATTACGGAAGGGGGTGGGGGAAAGGAAAGAAGGGAAAGAAAACATGAGGAAAGAAGGAAAAATGAAAACAAAGCTTTTGTAAATAGGGAGGGGTGGAGTGGTGGAAGGGGGGGGAAGGGGGATGGGAAAAGAGTAGAACTGAGATATATCATGTACAGGTACAAATTCCCAATGATGAATGTGATCATAAGGTATACCTAAAAGGTACCAATAAACTTAATGAATAAAAAAATCAAGATTCTTTGATTGAGCTTTACAAGCAATTTACTAATATAACAGAAAATTTCTTTTCTTCTGTGAAACTGTGAGTGACATATACAACTCTTACAAGTGCTCCAAGGTCTGGAATATCTGCAGACTTCTTGCAGCAGAAAAAGTTCAACGTTTGCCATGCCTGCCTATAATCCCAGCCCTCTGAGAGGCTGAGGCAAGAGGGTCTCAGGTTTGAGCCTAGCCTGGGAAGCCTAGCAACTTTATGAGATCTTGTCTTCAAGTAAAACATAAAAAGGACTGGCTGTAACTCAACCTAAAGGCCCTGGGTTTAATCCCCAGTATTGGGGAAAAGAAAAGGTTATGTGTTTGCCAACAGGGAGAATCTTCCACTTGCATTTGTTATTGCAATTACGGCATTTAGCAAAACACGAAGAACTCCAATTTAATAGGAGAGTGGAGGAAACTATATGTATGAAAACTAGGCACAGTTCTTTGGGATGATTCAATAAAAATCCCTCAAGAAAATGAGGTATGAGGAGGAAATGTACAGGACAGGAACAAATCGTACACATCTAGAGCAGCTTTGCACTCACTTTGGTTTTCCTTTCCAACGATCTTTTTCAGCCATTTTAAAGATGCTACCATACTTTCATAGATTTTATGCTAAGATTCTAATTTATATAAGAAATACTGCACCAGACATCCATCAGCAGACCTGGAAGTCCAGACAAAGGCCTGGCCTTGCAATTACAAGATGGGAAAATAAATGAATACAACATGAAATAATAGAATTTTAAGGAGAAAAAAATTTACTTATGGGATCATGTCTTCTAGGCACTCTTAAAATTATCGAGTGATACAATCCCTGATCCACAAAAATCTTTCCTATTGACAAAAAATGAAGCAAAACAAAACGAAAATGATCAGGATTGGACAATAACATAGTTCAAGCTCAGACTGGCTCAGAAGCTGGGCAGCAGGGATCTGGGAGAAGAGGTCACTGGGGCTGGTCAGCGCTGTAGCTGGGGGCAGGAAAGGAGCTTGGAGAGGAAGAGCAGGCAGAGGAACACAGGTGAAGCATGTGATGTGGGTGGAGGAGGAAGGTTGTGGGCATCAGGAATCATTGCCTGAGTCTGTGGCTGGGATGAGAATGAGGAGCTTATGGGGAATGCCCTGAAAGGGTGTCTGTCTGCCTGTCTGTCTGTCTGTCTATCTATCTGCCTATCTATCATCTGTTGTGGTACTGGGGATTGAACTCAGGGCCTTTGCACTGAAATATATTCCCAACTCTTTTTAGTTTTAATTTTCAGACATGATCTCACTAAGTCATCAATTTGCCCAGGCTAGCCTTGAACTTGCAATCTGCCTGCTTCAGCCTCCCAGAATGCTGGGATGGTAGGCATGCCCTACCATGCCTGATTTTCTGTCTGCTTTTAAGGAAGTAGCAGGTGAAAAAGCAGCTTTCTCTCCATTAGGATCTGCAAGTCAGGCAGCATAAAGAGGGGCAGAGACTGTCCTTACTCAGTTTCTTAAATCAAGAAGTTGACCAGTCTCCGCAGCCCTCAGCTTCCTCCAGCCACTGCCCTTCCAGAGCAGAACAGGCTGCAGCAGCCTTGTGTGAATGCCTGCTCTGCACCCATACAGCCCCATCGGAAGGATCCACCTTCTTTAGTTCCCCCAAATAGGATCCTTTTCTTTTATGATGCTCCAGGACTTGCGTGTGTCTGTGTGTGCTTTCAGAAGGATTAGTGTTCACAATGCTCTCACTGTTACTAGTTTTTTGGGGAGGTACCAGGAATTGAACTCAGGACCTTGTACTTGCCAGAGAGGTGCGATGCCACTGTGCTACATCCCTCAATGCTCTCACTCTCCTCCAGCCTGTGCCCCATGAGTCAACAGTACTATATGCTAATGTACCAGCCCAATGGTAAAGGATTCTGAAATCTGAAGTTTGTGCTCCCCTATTCCTTCCCCTGTACCCAAACTTAAAAGGATCATGCGCTATGTCCTTGGTGTTCACTTTTGTACTGCAGGATCTCTGTATGGCTTGTCTGCTAGTTGCCTTCCACAAAAGTAAACACAGGTGAAACAGGCCTTTGCGTTCAAGGCAGATCAGCTCTAAATAATCACCAACAATAGACTCGCAAGGCTGACAGAGGTCCAGGGAGTCAGGCTCTGGCCCCCAACAGTGTGTGTGTGTGTGTGTGTGTGTGTGTGTGTGTGTGTGAAGGGGTGGCTGTCCTACTGACAGTCAAAGACACAAAAACATGGGTACCCCCTCCTCTAGAGGATGCTGCTAGGAGCCAGTGAGGGGAACACACCAGGAGTTTGTTGAAATTCAATGAAATCTGGAACACTTCTAATGAAAACTGGATTTTCTTATCTTCTCTTCCATAGAGAGTTCCTGATTAGTAGTTCAGAGCTCAGAGGAATTAACCATATATCACTTTAAATGTTTATTTTATGTCCAGCTTATTCTAACATTTTTATTCATCTTAATGAGAAGTAATTGGGCTTCCTATTGCAGTGTTTCATTTAAAAAGGGGGAATATTAATAAGGAAGGAAAGCATGCTAAAATCCATAACTATCCTCCAGACTTTTACCACGCTTGTATCTATCCTAGAAGTCACGATTTTAGATTGAAAACCATATTCAATGCGTTTGAACCACATCCTTCCTGAGGCTGACAATGCTTTTATTGTATGTCATTATGTCTTCTGAGAATCTTGACATTAAAACATATCCTTGGTTCTCACTTAAGCCAATTTTATAGGGCAGGGAAAGAAAAGACAACATTTTGCAATGAAAGCACCTTCTCCCATCTGGCAAAATGGCTTTCTGGACTCTATTGTGGCTCATTGTCTAAAAATAGGATGAAGACAAATTGTTATCATTTGCGAAAGCCCATGACAATAATGATAAATGAACAAATTTTTTTGCCCTCTGAAGTCATTGCTTAAGGCTTTCTCTGGGATCAACAATGTTAAACTGGTAAACTTGCCTCATCTGCATCCGCAGAAGGTTTACAAATGGCTTTGTAAACAATTTTAGCCAGAGCGTTAATCTCTCCTACAGAACTAGGGCTTCGAGATATATGATTGATTTGCAATTTAAAATGACACTGAAACCCCCGAAACAGATATGAAAGAAACTTTCAGTGAATAATGTTTTAGTTGACAAGAAAAGATAAGGCACATCTTTCATCTGATAGTGGGCTGTTTTTGATAAATATTGTTCATAATGGAGAATTTTGGAATCATTAATGTGTGGATAGAGCATTACTACTTTTTGACTGAGACTTCACAAACTGGTTTCTTTGGGCAGGAGTTTTATTGCAGGCAAAAGACTTGGGGGAGCTGTTTGATAAACACCCATGAGATTATGTTGTCAGGTAACCTGAGTCCAAACTGGTGAGTGACGACAGCAAACTCTCCAAGCAGAATCTTGAATCTGATTGAATCTCAGCAGCGCCAGGTCAGCATTCCCCAACACCAGGTGAGGACAATATCACTTTTGATTCCATTCTGGTGGTGTGGTAGGTCAAATAACAAGGGGCATATAATGGAAGTAAATATTTAATTCTCCTGTCTCTTTGCTCCTTTATTCAGGGAACTCTCCTTGCCCTCTGACTGCAGGCTTGCTCCAAGCCCTGTCTCAGTGGTCCCCAGGGCAAGGGTTGGACCTTGGACATTTGCCTGACAACATCTCCTGATAATCAGAAGCCCTGTGCCGACCAGCATGCATTGGTCATCAGAGGCTACACCCTTGAGACACTTGCCTGGAGACTTTGTCCTCTTTGTGACCCCATTGCCTCTTCCCTCTGCTCCGTCTTCCACCTTTCCTATTTCAGGACAAGGGTACTTACTCAAAGAGTCAGACTGTAGGGTTTGTACTCTAGAATTTGGGCAGGATCTGGGCTTATGTTCCAAGATTCACTGTTCGGCAGGGTGGTCCTGGCCCTGCACACGAGCTCCCTGACTGCTCAGCCATGGCCTCTCTCCCTACCCTTGAGCAACACCCTTCTTGGCCATTCTTGAATTGGCTGGACATCACTCCCTCAGCCTACACTGTGTTGGCAGCCAGCCTTGTCCCTGCCAGCAGTGCCTGGCAATGACTGGATTTCATATAGTATTGTGCACATCAGTGTATTTAGAAACAGGATGCAAATAATAAAATAAAAATCATGGCCAAAGGGTAGCAGATAACATTGCAAACTATATATTCCAGGGTTCCTTGTCTATCAGAGATGTCCGGATTCAAGCCCTCCTTGTGTACCAGTGGACCGTGCTTAACATCACTAAAGCCATTCCCCATTGGTTGGGTGTGGTGACACACACCTCTAATCCCAGCTACTCTGGAGGCTGACAGGAGGACTGCAAGTTCAAGGCTAGCCTAGACAACATAGAAATACCCTATCTCAAAATAAAAAATAATAAAAAGCAGATCTATAACTCAGTGGTAGAGCATTTGCTTAGCATGTGTGAATTCAATTCCTAATAAGAAAGAAAATCAACAACAATAACATCAGCAATAAAAAAACCCCAAAATCAACCATTCCACTGTATTTCATTTTAATATCCTGTGTGGCCAAGAGCATAGAAGACTTATAATATGCCAAGAGCTGTTATAGGTGCCAGAAATACAGAGGTGAAACAAACAGATTCAATGCCTCCTCCTTACAGAGCTGATTTTATGTCCATGGTAACCTTGGTAAGGATTGAAAAGCAGACATCACAATTTTTGTGGTTACTGAAAACTGTGGACCAGCTATTCATGTATTTCTTTTCTTCTACTTCTAAACTTTTCATAGTTCCCCTGTACTTTCAAAGTAAAAAGCATTTTAGTAAGATTTTTCTGTCTGCTGGGCTAGTGTCAGCCCTATCAGTGTTATATCCAATATACAGAATACAAAGGGTGATTGAACAATAAAATAAATGTTTATATTTAAAGAAAAAGCATATTACATCAAAAGACACATTTTCAAGAACAATGGGATAAGTCTGTTTGAAGTAAGGGGGAGTATTCTGAGTATTGGGGGGGGACTAAATGCAATGTCTTTTACTGTAATAAATTTTTTAATTTTAACATTCATCATATTTTATGATCACCCTCATGGATCAAATGTTTGTGGCAATTTTTGTCAAGCATAAACACTATGCTCATCTACTTTATTCACTAAATCTGGCACCATGTGACTTCTTGCTCTTCCCCAAAGTCAAAGTGATCATGAAAGTTAAATGTTTTGAATCTAGGACATCTAGGAAGCCAAAATAGCTCAACACTCGTGAAAGAAGACTTCCAAAACTGTTTCAGAAAGTGGCAAGAATGATGGGATAGGTGTGTTTGAAGCTAGGGGGAGTATTTTGATGGGATTAATGCAAATGTGTCTTTTACTATGATAATTTTTTTAAATGTACATAGTCACTGTATTTTTTAAAAATCACACCTCATCTGTTGTTACTATTGAGTCTCCTGGTGTCCCCAAACTGGATTTCACACCTACTTGCCAAAGTAGAATTGACACCAGCATTAGTTACATCTGGTTTTGAGGTAATCATCTCCCCTTCCTGCTAAGCAAGACCTCAACCTTTATCCTGTGAAGATAGGAGTTTGACACTGAGTCGCCAAAAATTCCAGAGACTGGCCAGAATCTGTTTCCCTTCCCCATGATCTGTGAAGCAGAAACCTTTGAGGGACACAGCCCTTATCTGAACAGGTCCTACAAGACACCAGAGGGTCAGCTCTAAGTACCTGCTTCAGGGGTCTGCCACCCTGAGCTAAAGTGACCTCAAGGATGTTCCCCTGAGCACTTTGTGAGAATGGGGATGAAGACTTCTGGTCAACCATCTGGCTCAGAAAGTTGTGTGCTCCTTTGTGGATCTTCTTGCTGAGAGGGCTGCTAGGAGTAGATGGAGCTTCCAACCTCCCTTACCCTCCTTGGCTCATTAGCTTTTCTCCTCCTTTCTGCTTCCCCATCCTTCTCTCTTTTGCTCCTGGGTCTGAAAAGAAAGCTCACCGTTAGTGCTGTGTCAATTCTTTAGGAAGGGGACAGTGCCGAGAAAGGCCAAGCATCCACGTTGGGCTATCTATGGCTCAGAAGGTATAGCCTGGACATTACTGGTCAGAGAGCTGCTGGTGCTGGGAGGGGGTCCAGCATAGCTTCCCTGTGAGTCCCACAGAACCTGGAGTAACAGTGGAAAGTATGGATACATCTGTCCTTTAGAGGGACACCCAAGTGTCCTTGGGGGCTGTGCCTTTGGCAGGTCAAGCTGTAGTTACTAGTGGGGAAAATCTGGGTTGCAGAACTGCATGGATTTTGCCAGTTTCTGTTGATCTGCCACCAAGCATGGAAGGACAGAGCTGCTCTGGGACCCACCCAGACACATACTCTCACCCCAGAAGTGAGAAACGACATTTGATACACTACAAGCCCAGCCCCTCCTACAATTCCTTTTAAATTATAAGCAACAGCTCCCCCAGTCCTACTTTAATACTAAGTGCACACTGTATAAATTGCTTTGATAACCATATTCATCCTCTACCTTATGTTTTGAAGTATTCCAACTTGCTTTAGTTTTATTAATGTATTTCTTTTATCTTTCATCTGAATAGTGTTCTCTATGTAAAGTGACCAAATGTGATTAATGATGAATAGATTAAGATAGGACAGGGTGTTTGAAAAATGACTTAAGGACCACATGTAAGTCACTGGCTAGAGTCCCAAAATGCAAATTCTGGTTAAGTTAATGACTGGAAAATCATGATGGCCCAACTGCATGAGCTTTTGCATTATTTAAAATTGCTTTATAAACAATAAATAATTAGCATTTTATGTTAGAATGAGCTAATTGTTTCTTAATGATTTTTACAGACATCAGCATCCCAGGGTCAAAAGTGTCGGTGTAATTGACACAAGTGCCCCTTCTGATTCCCAGCCATCCAGCCTTGGAAAAGTCACCGCGCCACTTTGCAAATCGGGCGGGAGTGTTCATGTCCCGTTAGGGGTTGGCACTTTATTAAAACGTCTGGAATAATCTAGTTTGTAGGAGGCTTCTTTCCCCAAGAAGAGTGCGTGCATTCTCCTGGATGGGGTTGGAAGAAGGGAAATTGTTTTTGTGCCCGCACCCGCCTTCCCCTGACAAACGAGCCTTATCATCGGAGAGTCTCGGTGCTCTCACTCACCTTCTCTAGCGCTGGGAGCTTTATGAAAAATAAATTAATAATGCATAGTAAATTACATCTGCAAGAGACATTTAGGTGTATATTGCAGTCTTCAAAGATGATTAGATTTACGTTTTGTTCAAGGGCACTTGTCGCTGTCTCCCTTGCTTGTCTTGAACCTCAGGTCTAACTGGCAAGGCCTCTGTGTAGTGCCTGCTGCCCTGCGTTGTCACCGAAGCCCTGGGGCTTAGGCTCCAGGTTGCCAGGCTCAGCGATGAGCCTAGTTGCCTGAGGATCCCGAGGCTTATGCTGACCCAACCAGACCTTCCAAGTATGAAGCCAGAGGCAGAAGACCCTTACTGCAGTCTGCCAAGGGACCCCTGATTCTGTCACCTGCAGTAGGTGATGCAAAATCCCAGAGCATTGCCACCCCAGGTACTTAATGCTGAAGGGAAAAAAAAAAGGCACTCTTCAAAGTTGTTTTCTTGTTTTGTTTTGTTAAACAACAAAAAAAGAGAGAAATATAGTAGCATCGATTGTTAAATCCTCTTGCCTGCTCCACGGTGTCCGCACACAAAACATGCTGCTTTTGTAGCGGAAGGAGAGTTGGTATTTATCAGGGTTCAGAGCCAGTTCAGCCACACACTTGACAAATTATTTGTGGAATTGTTGTATTCATAGTCACTTAAATAAGAATCTGTCAACACGAAGGCTGAGCTTTGTTGCAGCGGGTCCCCTGGTTTTTCTTGCATACCCAGAGAATGATGGATTGGAAGTAATGCAAATTCACTACCATTTTATATGCTGGTGCCTTCCTCAGAGACAGGGAACATAGCTCAGGATCATCTTGTAAAAGGCCGTAACTGTAAAGGCCTGCTTCTGTGTTGGGAGTCTTGCCTTTTCTCCTTCTCCTTCTGCTTCTCCTTCTCCATCTCCTCCTTCTTCCTCTTCTTTTCCTTCTCAAATGAGACTTTATCATAGTGAAATTGAATTTAAATATTTTCCTCATGTCGCATTTTGGAGAGCGCCCTTTGGAGCAGGTGGGCACGCTGGCTTTTGAGGCTAATTCACACATATGTTTCATTGTGCTTTGTAATTAAAACAAATTGATAAATAGAATTATTTGGTTTAATGGCAACTTAAAAGCTAATACCCCTTAGCAAGATGTTAAGTCTTAATTCACGAAGAGGAAGTGTAAGAAAGTAGAGCCAGGGAGTTCAGGGGAAGTGATGTGTGGTCTAGTCATTCCCCATGTCCTGGGGGGCTCCTTATGCTCAAGCAGCTGGGATTTTCTCCCTGCCCTGTGAGGAAGGTGGTGCTGGGCTCCCTCTACCCCTTTGTAGGGTGAGGAGGAAGGGCCTTTCTAGACTGGCCTTCCCAGGATTCCAAAGCTTGAAGGAATATCATTAACTCCTGGGGTTCCTTGGTTTGGGGTGCTTTTTTCTGGTCTGGTAGGAGGCTCTGGGGCTGGCCAAAGGAGCAGAGCCCATGGCACATTCTTCTGTTGCCTAGATAAACACACTTGTGCATGGTACAGCACTGGGGACAGATTTAAACCATAGAGCTGTCCCTAGAATGAGTTTTCCTCAGAAGCACCAGGAAAGGGATAGTGCCTAGATTATTCTTCTGGTTTCTGGTATCTTCTGACTGAAGAAAGCAGCCTGGTGGGTTCAACCTTGGCTCTGGGAGAAGTTTTATGTGAACTTGCTTGTGTCCCTCAACTTCTCTGAGCCTCAGCAGAACTGGGGACTATTTCAACCACCTTCATGGACTGTATTAGACCATTTTCTGGTGCTACCACAAAATACCTAAGGTTGAGTATTTTATACATATGTTTATTTAGCCCACAGTTATGGAGATTCAAGACCATGGTGCCAGTATTTGCTTGACTCTGTGAGACCCCTTTGGCTACATCACCATATTGCTGATGACATCAAGGTGACCATGCAACCAGGAGAGATCAGATGGCAAGTCAGGAAGCCAGAGGGATTCAGAAACCAGCTTTGCTTTTTTTGTAACAACCCACCACTCTCATGAGAACTAGCCAGGGTCCTGTGAGAACTGCATTAACATTTTCTAAATGTGGCCTAACCACCTTCCATGAGGTCCCACCTCCCACATTACCACACTGGAGTTCGAGTTTCCAGCACATGGACCTGTGTTAGTCAGCCTTCTGTCACTGTAACAAAATATCTGCAAAAATCAACTTGATAAAGCAAAAAGTTTATTTTGGCTCATGGTTTTGCAGGTTTTAGTTCATTGTTGTTGGCCCTGTTACTTAGGTCTATGGTGACAGCTTAGATCAAGGCAGGCATGCCTGGCAGAGGAGGATTCTTCACCTCATGGTGGCTGAGAAGCAAAGAGAAAGGAGGGTCTGCAGTCCTAATGTCCCTTCAAGGGCACATCTCCCAGGACCTAAGTTCTTTCTACTAGGCCTTGCTTCCTAAAACTTCCACCAGCCCCAATAGCACCCAACTGAGGACCAGGCCTTTAACACCACACCTTTGGGGGACACTGCAAATCAAACTGTCACCATCCAGGCAGAGACCTTTGCAAATGTACATTCTCAAGCCCCATTGATAGCAAACGCTAACTCAGGAGCAGCAACTAGAGACGAATCCCACACACAATGCCGGGAAATGAAAAAGACTCTCTCCCTGCCATTTCCTTCCCGTTAGGAGCTTCACAAAGGTATCCCACTGCCTGAAGACATATTCTTTTCAGCCTTGATGATTTGCATGGAGGAATAGTACATCTGTGGCCCCCATTTCTAAAAACTGCTGGAGAGCAGTAAGAAAAAAGGAAAAACCCCATGTAAAAATAAAATCCCACGTTATATAACACGTCCCCTCAATACCACTGAAAAATATATATAATATTTTGAAATCACTGACTAATTATTTCTAATCATTCCATAATAATTTATGGAGACACTTGCTCCTTTGGACGGGTTCCTGTTTTGATCTAAATGTATTCCTGAACACGCTGTCAAACCTCCCAGTTTGGCAACTGATTTGGTTTTGCTGAATTTCTTTCGTGTGTCCAGATCTCTTGCCAATGAGGCTGTGGAACATATTTTGACAGCTTTGTCGCTAAGTTTGTTGCTACTTGTGTCTGGAACGGGTATCAAAATTTCAGAGATTAATCTGTTTGTTTCTTCCCTGTTCGTGCTGTTTGGAGAATGCCATTGGTTTGCTGGAGCCGCTCCCTGTGATGATGAGGAGGAGGAGGAGGGGTCATCACTGCTTGCACTGCCACTCACTCAGCTTTTGCTGACCAATTGCACAGAGCATCTAAGAAACACCTGTGCTCTATGGTTGGGCATCTGGAGTTCAAAGCCTGGGGCCAGATGTGGCCATTCTGAATAATTATGTCCATGGCGAACCAGATATCCTCAGCAACAGGCTGGAATTTCACATGAATGTTGACACTTAACTGGGTGTAGCTGCCTCCCAAACTATTTTTGTTCAGATAGCCCACTTATATGAAGCTTTGGTGAATTTTAAACCTGTGACAGAACAGAAGACTATATTATAATTTCACTTCTCTTTCTGCATTTCATCCCATTCTTACTGGGTGCTACTGTTCTTTCAGAAGGCATTTCAGAATCTTTTAAAACAATACCTCTCCAAGTGTGGTTCCTGGCCCAACTACACGAACCTCACTTGGAAATTTATTAGAAATGCACATTTCCAGACTTCTCCCAACCCCAAATCATTTTCTTGCATCCATTGTAATAAGTCCACTGAATGATTCTGCTGCTCACCAAGGTTTTTAAAACATTCATCTATCTCTGCTGTCGTATTGTCTCATCAAGGGTCATGAGTTTTTTTCTGGTGTTGCAGCCCACTTAAATTGTGTGTTGTCTTTGTTCACTAATAACTTTATTGAGTTAACTCATTTGAACAAAGAGGGATTGATGGAGACACTGACATTTGTGGGAAAGTCACTATGATGGCAGATAGGGAACTGGGAAGGAAGAAAATACGCCTCATACTTCAAGGATCTGACAGTTTAGTGGTGCAGAGAACAAAAGTCTCTGGCTGCTATGGTCCAGCTAGACATGCACAGGTTGAAGCACAACTAGAATAATAGGATGGGACTCAAGGATGGGGCATCTCGGTGGACAGCTTCCAATCTGGTGGAGCAGAGAAAGTAACAGGTGATGGACAAATAGAGTGAATGTTTAAATTTTAAAAGTTACAGTAAAAGACACGTTGCCCCTCAAAATACCTCCCTTGCTTTGAACGCAGTTATCCCGTCATTCTTAGCATTTTTTGAAGCAGTTCTAGAAGTCCTCTTTCATGAGTATCTCTGGTTGTGCTGTTAAGGCTGCATTTTGACTTTGGAGAAGAGCCAGAAGTCACCTGATGCCACATCCGGAGAATAAGGTGGATGAGGACACACTGTAATGTTTTCCTGAGCCTGCCTTTTCTTTGCATGGCGCTTGGCAACAGAACTCATTGTATTTTTTATCATATCTCAGAAAGACACTCATGAAAGAGGACTTCCAGAAGTGCTTCAGAAAGTGCAGTAATGATGCAATAAGTATATTTGAAATGCAGAGGAGTATTTTGAAGGGGATTAATGGCAATGAGTCTTTTACTGTAGTAACTTTTTAAAAATTTAAGTATTCATCAAATCTTTTAATCACCATTCTCAGTTGATCAGGAGTAAGGGAGGAGCTTGTGCAGTGGCCTGAGGCAAGAAACAACAGAGAAATCTTCTAGAGGTTTGGTGTGGCTGAAGACAGAGGGAAGAGAAGAGAAGATGGAAAGGAGGAGCCTAGATCTTGTGAGCCCGGCTCAGAGCTGGGGACCCATTGGCGATTTTAAACAGGAGTGACAAAAAGACCTATGGACCTATGAGCCCAAGGACCTATGAGCTGGCTCCAGCAAGAAGAAGGATTCAAGAGGAGCTCAACTGGGAGCAAGGAGACTGAAGAGAATGTGTTTTTACCCATTCATATCCTCAGCACAGGCCCACTGAGCTCTCACAGGTATGACATACCCTGAGGATCAAGAAACCAGACTCTGGGGCATCTGCAACAGGCCTGGTCTCCAGGGCTGGCTCTGAGGCTTGCTAGCTGTGGGACCTTCAGAAGGTTCCTCTGAGCTTGAGCTTCATTCTACTCATGTGGATATGATGATATTATAGTCACCCCAGAATTGCTGCGTGAGATTCTTCACACAGGACACTGATCACAAGTGCAGTACACGAGTGTCCAGTGTAAAGAGCCACATTATTATTACGTGATTATTATGATTATTGGGTACCAGGAATTTTTCTAGAGTTCTGAACCTACAGTGGTGAACAAGACAGGGGCAGTCCGTGCATATGTGGCATTTATGATTGAGTAACAAGGACTTGAACTACATCCGTGATATGGGGACAGAGAGAGGAAGAACATCTCAGTATTAAAGGCATCGTGGAAAACAGGACACAGCGTGAGAGGCGGGAGTGGTGAACAGGAGGAAGGTTGTGGCGTTTCCCAGGTCTGAAGTTTGAGTCTGTGTGATTGAGCCCTCCTCTGAGACTGGGTACTAGGAGGAAGAGAAGGGGGGGTGGGAAGAGGGGGGGAACAAGAGGAGTGAGAGGAAGAAGGGTACTTCGGGTGTGGGAAGAGATGAGCTGCTCTTTGTGTCTGTGCTCGAGGACCTTTCATGTGGGAGTGCCCGTCAGCAGTCAGATTCCCAGCGTGGAGCATTCTCCAGTGGACTGCTGGGCGCATGTTCCACAGTCCCTGGCAGAGAAGTGGCCATGCTTCCCTGCTTATCCCGGGACTACCCATCCCCATGCTTCTCCTTGCCTTGAGACTTTGTCTCGCTGCCTTAATTGCATCTAGTTGTACACATGGTGTCTTGTCCTGGGACCTCCCTTCTGTCACCCAGGGTTTACGTGCTGTCCTGCTTTGGTGATTCTCCCACTGAGATGGTCTCTGCTCTCCCCAAGCCTCCAAGAACCCCACAATCTCAGAACCACAGGAGAAGGGGCCTTGAGGTGAACTTGAGCCTCCTCTACAGTCTCCTAGAGGGCCCCAGACTTCTTCAAACCCCCAGTGATGGAAGACTCACAGCAGCCACCTGAACAAACAGCTGTGACTCGGAACTCCCACCCTCATGTGTAACCCCATCTACCTCTTCATAGCTTCCACCAAGCATCTTTTTTTGCCTATGGGAACCACACGGGACAAAGCTGATGGCCTGTGACTATCCTTCTGATAATTAATGAGAAATATGAGAGAGCTTGGAGGAGTAGAGAGGGCCAGGCCTGTGAGAGTGGAGGTGGCTCCAGCCTCACCCATCTCCAGAGTCCTGCTAACACTCAGCTCTTTCTGGGACCTCCTTTCATTATTGCAACTTTTCCCAGCCTTCTCCTCTTTTGAGCTTCTTTTTCATTATATCAAATGATTTTGTACTTAATTTATTGCCAGTTGTCTCAGCCTACTTCCTCTTGCCATAATAGAATGCCTAAGAGTGGGCAACTGATAAAGAAAAGAGGTTGATTTTGGCTTGCAAATAGAGTTCCAAGAGCATGGAGCCAATATTTCCTTGGCTTCTGGTAAGGGTCTCATACTTCTTCTGCTCACTGTGAAAAAGTAGAAGGCAGAGACAGAAATATGCAGAGACAAATACATGGGTTATATTTTACTTGCTTTGGAGAAACTCCTTCTCGTGCTAACTTATCCTGTCCTGGGAGAACACTCATTCATCTAAGACAGCGTGAATCTATTCATGAAGAATATTCAAGACATCTTAAAGGCCCTACAGCCTCAGTACCATATTTTGACAATTAAATTTCAACATGAGTTTTGGTGTGCATAAATCATATTTAAACCATAGCACAAAGACTGAAACTTATTTTTCTAAATAGATATGTTCCTGCAGGAGAGAGATAGTATATCACATACATTTTCTATCTGTCACTCTGTCCCAAGTATTTGCACTCAATTGCATGATCAATGAATGTGTGTTGATGGATTGTTATTTTTCTCTTCCAGGAATATTGGGGCAAGGATGACATCAGATTGGGAGGCATAGTTCAGAAATTTGAGTTAGGCATAGCCCCTTAAGTGTATGGTGGTAAGAGGATTTACCTCCAAGGTAATGCTAAGGATAAATAAGATATGTGGGCAGTGCTTGGAACAGGGTGAACTCCTCATAATGATTGGCAGCTCTTTTGGAGATAGATGTATACCTCCAAAAGTATGTTGTGGTCTGAGAAAAGAATTCTCTACTGAGAGAGATAAGAAACTGACCAGGATGATCAGGAAGGTAGTTGTAAAATCCAAGTTCAAAACCACTTTCTGAACACCTGTGATGTTCCAGGGGTTCTTCTTGGTCTGGTTGAAAATGTTAAATGAGGTTCAGCTCATCAAAATAACTAGCTTTGGGCCTATCCTTACTGGGGTACTACTCTAGGTGGAAATGTAGGGAAGCTAGGAGTCCAGAAAGCCCCTCTCTATCACCATGACCTTGCAAAGAAGTACGTACCCATAGCTCAGAGCTTGAATGTCCTTAGAGTGAGGGCTGTGTTTGACAAATGATGAGGGAGACTGAGGGGGTGGCTTGGATGGGGAACCAGAGAAAGGGGTGAGAATCTCTAGCACAGGAGAAAAGCCAGTTGGGAGCTTCTGAGCACATCTGGCATCATCTAGGGTGTTGGGGGCAGGTCTGCCAAGTCAAGAGCTGAGCATTCACTACTTCAGCCCAGCCCAGAGTACCCAGAAGGAAACATTGTAGGATCTATGAAGGATGAGAGCCCTGAGCACTCAGAGACCATGTTCTACAAGAGTCACTGACTTAGATACTTTCGGGAGAAGGCAGGTGACAGAAAGCAATAAAATGGACAGAATGGAAGAAAAAAGAGAATAGAAAATACACATTCACCTGAAAAGTGTAAAAGTATAGCTTTGGCTCAGATCCATATAGAAAAAGGTCTGTGAGGGCAGACATGTCTGCTCTCCATGGGAAACCTGGAGTAAACCAGAGCTTTATGTGCAGTCTCCAAGTTTTTAAAGCACGGCACTAATTCATACACTAAAGATTCCTTGTGGGCCAAACAGAACATATCCATGGAGCTGGATACAGCACTTATTCTGATATCAGAGAGACTGGAGAGAACAGTTGGACTCAGGAATTCCCATGACAAGGACACCTTGGGATAGATGGCCTGAGGCAGAAAAGCCCTGGAGAGCTGTGTTGTGATTCCTTCTCTTCTCCTCTCTCTAAGCAGCTCTGGAACACAGCTGGGAGGGAGGATAGGTGTGGGTGCCAGGTTTCACTGACAGCCCCAGACTCCTGGAGGTCACTGAATGGTAAAGCCATTGTGGCCCAGAGCCTGGCTATGGAAGGTCTTGGGCCAGGAGAGCAGGGATGGCTTGAGCCCAGGCCAGCAGAAGAGGGAGTCCAGTGGTCTTGAACCCTGGCTGATGTCAATAAAAACCAGTATGGAGTCAGAGTTCCCTCTTCCTGTTGTGTTGGCCATTTGGGGGGTCTTCTGGTGGCCTTCTTTTCATCGGGGCAAGGAGGGCACTTATGCATTATATAAAATGTAATAATGTCATTGGCTTCCCCCTGTTTCCTGTTGATTGACTTTTATAGCTTGCAAACATTATGCTGGATGGGTAAATTGCAATAAATTTAATCAAGAATTATTTTATTCAGCCTACTAATGAGGAATAATAGCATATGTATCAATTAGACCTGTCAATTTGTGTGAAGAAATAGATTTACAAAGGGATCGTGAGCAAAAAAAATATCATTGGTATCAGTTCACTTCATTATTTTTAATTTGCTGAGAATATTGAGTGTTTCTAACATAAAATCATTTCTCAATTAAAATAAAACAGCTGTACTGCTCTCGGCTCCTCATCCCTTGTTTTTGCTTACAGATTAGCAGTTGTCATTGGTTTCAGTCTGTTGTCATCTCATTAATTTGCACCCATAAATGGGTAAAAAAGTATTCTCAACTGTCAGTGGAAAACGTAACAGAGTAAAATGGTTTTCTCATGTTTTGGGGAAACAGCAGGGTTACTGCAGCAACAAAAAGGTGGAGAATGTGGGGGTGGAACCACAGGAAAGCCCAGCCCTACCCCACTCAGTTGGGGAGCTTGATAATTATCCAGGCCCTATCTTTCCTAGGACCTTTCACTGTTTATATTATGATCAGTCATTTGAAAAAATGACCAAAAGCATTCTCCACTGCCCCCTTTCCATCTCTCTTTCCAATGTGACTTTGCTATTCTTTCTATTAAGACAGACATCTATCTCATTGTCCATCTCATCTACCTGAGCGGGTCATGATACTCATTCTGGCTGATAGAACATAGCAAAGGAAAAAAATGTGTACTTTGAGTGTGGGTCTCAGAAGCCCTTGTGTGCCTTTCTTTTGTCTCTCTTAGTACCTCATGAACCCTATATCAACATGGCCAGGCCAGTCTGCTGGAGGATGAAGGCCTATGTAGAATGAAACATGCCACCCCAGCAGAATTTATCTTTGACCAGCCACTCTTCCAATGACCTTGCAGCTGATTGCAGACATGTGAGTGAGCCTAGCAAAGTACAGAAAAACTGTTCAGCTGAGCCCAGACCAAACTGCTGAATTGTGGAGATGGAACTAGGTAACTGGTTTTTGTCTCAGATTCTGTATTTGTGGGAAGTTTGTTATGCAGCAAGAACTAACTGATACTTGGCCATTTTTTCATATGGTGTGGCTTAAGTGGTGGGATAGATTGATATTAGAGATGGAAGATAGTCTCAGTGTCTGATGCCAGAGTCTGGTTGGAAAAAGATTCAAGGAATGAGTGAGAACATTCAAGGCTTTTATGATCTCATAGTAATCCTTCTAGGAACCTGTGGGAATGTGCACCCCTGCAGACAGATGTCTTGTGTTTGAAATGTGTGTGAGTCTTTGGATACATACACTTAAGTGTACACATGTATGCCTATATGTGGGCCTAACCATGGACATTAAGTGTCTTTTGTGAAATGTAAAGAAAGGGTTATGGTAGGCAAAAGTGACCTCCTCCTTCTCCTCCACAATTCTGCTTCAGGCCTGTGGCCTGTCTGCTGGTCAAAAGGACACAATCTCATGCAGCCACGGGGAGTTTCACCATGTGTTATCTTAGACCATTCACCTTCTGTCATAATTTACTATAGTGAATAAACAATGAACATTTACTTCTTGCAGTTATAGAGGCTGGAAAGTCCAAGCTCAAGGCACCAGGAAGTTCCCGTGTTTGGTAAGGGTCCACTTCCTGATTGATTGATGGATGACTTTCTCTTCCTTGTATCCTCACATGGTGGAGAGCACAGTGAGAAATTCTGTGACTCCTGATCTTTTATGAGCATGCTAATCTCATCATGGGAGCCCCAAATTCATGATCTAATCTAACCCTAATTACTTCCCAAAGGCCCCACATCTAAATACCATTACTTTTGGAGGTAGGGTTTCATCGTGAGTATTTGGAGGGATCACAAATACTGCCCACCACAGCACCTAAGTGGATTGATCAACTGGTTCCCTAGCCATCTCATTTCAGCAAACATCTGGATGAACCCCAGGGCTCAGAAATAAGTCACTCAGCAGCTACCCTTGGAGTCTCTCTATAGCTGTGCTGCTTCTCCCCATGGGGCAGGCAAATCCTGGACCTGCAGCCACCTTGACCTGGTTATGGCAAGAATCTGCTCAGTGTAGGAAACCACCCCAGGATCTTCATCATGCCCACAGGAGGGGAAGGAGAGGAAGAAAGAAGAGTGACATGGACAGGGTCAAGAAGGACTGCAGGCAGAGGTAGGCAATTGGCAGATATTGCTGCAGATGCCAAATTCTCATGAATCTGTGAAGGTCACTTCCTGCCCACACACTCCAACCCAGATGATACACTGGCTGCTATTTAGGTAGCTAAACTCTACAAATATCATCTAAATCACAAAGGGACAGAAGAAGTAGATGTTACCAGCTTCATTTTGCAAAGGAGTAGACTATTGCCAAGAGAGATTCAAAGTCACAAAGCCACTAAGAGGAGAATTTGGGACAGGAACTGACAACAAAGTTCAGGACTTAAATACTCCATTGTTATTAAGCATCCTCTGAGATCTATTGTGTAACTCAGTCTTTCATCATTAACATCTCAGTATCAACTAACATGTCTCAGTCTTTTGAGATGATTGGCTGAGAACAGGCCATTAAAAGAAAAGTTTCTGAAGTTGGGAAGACTCTCTTGCTCTCTGTAACCTGGGGTACACTTTAATGCTCTCAATGACTCCCCTGAAGTTGAGAGTGTCTGCAGCCCATGAAAACCACAAAGACCAAAAGAAGGAGGGAGTGGAGCTTCATGAATACCTCAGATATGTTGAGTGACCAGGAAAGGTGGAAATGAGGGTTGGACAAGCCAGACTCCACGTATTGTCCCATCTTTGTCACACCTCCTTCCCCTTGAAAATCTTCAAGACATCTTCACAGAGCTTCCTAGAATTTTCTGGCTGCCTCTTGTTCATGCCCTTGGAGGCTTCCTAAGGGTTTCCTGGCAAGACCTTCATGAATAATTTTCAGGTCACCTTTCAGATGGTGCAGATAGAGCAGTGACCTGCAGAGCCCTCCCTTCCCCCGAGAGCTTCACAGCTGGGGACGTAAAGGGGGAATGGCAGCCCTGTGGTCATACATGGTGTGATTGGAAAACATGGTGAATGTTTACATTTTAAAACTGTATTACAGTAAGATATAGTACCATTAATTCCCCCTGAAAATGCTCCCCCTTGTTTCAAATATATTTATCCCATTACTCTTACCACTTTCTGAAGCAGTTCTGGAAGTGCTCCTTCTCGAGTGTCTTTAGTTGCACTGTCCTGCCTGCCTCCATGTCCTGTACTGATTCAAAATATCTACCTTTCATGATCACTTTGACTTTGAGGGAGATCCAGAAGTTACACAGTGCCGGATCTGGTGGTTAAGTGAATGAGGACACAGCATAATGCTTTTATGAACTTGCCTTTTCATTAAATTGCATTCAGCAGCAGCATTCATCATATTTTTTATCAGACCTTGTGAAGGCAGTCAGGAAAAAGGACTTCCAGATCTGCTTCAGCAAGTGGTAAGAATGACGGGATAAGAGTGTTCAAAGCAAGGGGATAATGACAGTATGTCTTTTTTTTGGTACCGGGGATTGAACTCGGGTCCTTGTGCTTGCGAGGCAGGTGGCAGAACCACTGAGCTAAATCCCCGGCCCAAGTATGTCTTTTAATATAATATTTTTAAAATTTAAATATTCATCAAATATTTTGATCATGCCTTGTAGATGTCTTGAGCCTTGATGCCTTCCAGAATGCTTTGTAACTGTCATACTTCTCACACCCAATTCTTCCCTTTCCGGAATGAAGGCAGCAGCTCCTCAGCTATACATGGTGGCCATGCTGCCTGTGGGCAGAGACATGTTCCCTCCTCATGGGCATTGCCAGGCATACAATTGTCCACTTGCATATTTGATCACTTAATAGTCTTTTTTGTTATTTGTTTTCTGGGACAAGGTCTCTCTCTATATTTCAGGCTGGCCTTGAATTCTATGGCCCAGGCTCGTCTTGAACTCAAGACGATCCTCTTGCTTCAGCCTACTGAGTGCTGGGATTACAGGCGTGTGCCACTATGCCCAGCTTGGTCACTTAATGGCCTTGAAGTGGCAGAAAACCCTAAAGCCTGGGAGTCAGGGGAACCAGATTGGCGCCGTTTTCAGTCAGAGTCAGACCCAAAGTGTCTGGTTCAACCTCCACTGGCGTCTGTGCGCAGTTACGCACAGTACTGTCAGCATTGTCACCCTGATTTTAAGCGAGTGAACCAACAGCAGCCCATGCATCATGGATTAATGGTTTAATAAATGCTGTAATTGTCTACACTGCAATTGTTTGTGTTAAAGATGTTAACTTATAAAAAGTATTTAAAATCTATCATAATTTATAAACCTGATCTTGTCATTCCTTAGGTTGTGGGTTACATGTAGAGCCTAAAATGTATGAATGTCTCGGTGAGGACTTAAAGAGGAGACACGATCTCTGGGTCGCTACTGTGTCATCAGACATAAGGGTCCTTCACTACCAGTTCTCAGGGCTGCTGCGAGGAGGTGGAGGTACTGTAGCATTGAACTGGGAGGGGCATTGGGTGTAGAAAGTCCTCTGATCCAGCATGTGACTTTGGTTTGCTTCAATAAGATGTTCATCCCTTGGGCCTGTCCTCAGTTGCACAACCAGGAGGGCAGAGTGAAGAGATTTGTGCAGAGCAGGACGTAATGGCACATGCCTATAATGCCAGCACTCTGGGAGGCTGAGGCAGGAGGCTCACAAGTTCAAGTCTAGTCTGGGCAATGTAGTCATTTAGCAAGACCTTGTCTCAAAAGGAAAAATAAAAAAGGCTTGGGTCGTACTTTAGTGCTAAAGTCCTGGGTTCAATCCCAGGTACTGAAGGAGATGGCTGGGGGCTGGGGGGAGAGAGAGAGAGAGGCCGAATCCAAGAACCTGAAAGCTGCATAACAAATGGTGATTGTCATGGTCAGATGGTCAGCTCTCCCTTCTGGCAATGACCCTGACCTGGCTTCCACTTCTTTCAGCCAATCCTGGGAGGGGAGGACTGTCAGGGACTATGCGATGCCCCAGAGCTCCTTGTTCCCTGGCCTGCCAACGGGCTGCTGCTCCCCATCCTTAGTGAACTCTCTCTAGCTGCTTTCTGCTCTGCATGGGGATTGAATGAGATCATAGCCCATGTTGTCATGGATGCAGATTTTTTATATTCATAGTTTATCTCCACATGGAATTTCAGACATTGACCATGGTCCTCATGCTCTGAGGGAGGTGAAAGGTTTTATGTGAGTCAGAATTGATCAATACCTGATCTGGTCACCCCTGCCTGCCTTTGGGGCCTTGACTCCCCTGGTGGAGGTCTCAGTTGCCCACAAGGCCAGGAAGAAAATGTATGCTGACAGAGCGGCAGAAAAGTACCTGCCTCCACCCCTTCCCAGCAGAAGGGACCTCACTGGTTTCAAAATGAAGCCCTTCATTTTGGGGGCATGCAGTCATAGGTTAGGTTGGAAATGGGTTAGAAATATTTTATAAAGGCAAATAAAAATATGAAGATGAATTCATATAATGTTAAGCCTCTGGATAAGACTAGAATTCAGCAGAATCGATCCATATGAGGGCTCCCTGATATCTATCTGCTGCTTGGATGTTTGGCTGCTTTTTCCTTGGCCCCTGGGACATCTGATCCAGGGTTAACATCTCTCCTGTTTTAGTGGAAATGGAAAACTGGGTGAAGTTACTCTTGCTACACAGCCAATCCTGGTAATTTAGGAACCCAAATTCTACTCTTCGTGGAGCTATTAGCTCTCAATATTATGGAAGAAGCTTTTCTATCCCAGACAAATGAGCAATGAACACTCCCTCCTAACGGTGGGTAATAATTCAACATCATTTTCTGAAGGTCTATGGGCCAGCCCCCTGCCAGTCTCCCTTAGAAAACAGCTGACGTACGAATGTTTTGTCTTCTGTCCCTCCTTCACGAGCACATGTTCATAAAAGTTCTATATAAAACCGAGTGATAAAGGAGATTGATACTTTTATTTCTCATGGGTTCCAAACTCCATCTTTTCATCTGGAATTTCCGAGTTGGAGCGTCTACACCCCCTGAATTAATGAAACTGGCCACTGTCAACTCAACGTTACAAGTCATAGATGAGACCTCTGCTTCCCAAATAAAAAATATTCTATATAAACAAATGTAGATGCATTGAATACAAAAAAAAATTGAATAGGTTTCTGCCCAAACAGTCTCTTTCCTGCAGCTCACTTCAAAATTTACTCCCTCAGAAAGTCACCTGTACTTCTCCAAGAAACAAACCTGGATCTTGGTGGTCTGAGGCTAAGATCTTGGCATTTAGTTCAGCAATACCTTACTTGAATTCAAAATGACTTTTTCTAATGGATATTAAAATTAACAAAAATTATTTCGGGATCTATTAGCTGGGATAAGATGAATATTGCTTGGGGTTCAATATTGCTCATTTTCATTTGATTTGCAGGTCTTCATTCTACTTTGTTTACGGTAGGCACTCCTCAGTCCTCACTGGAAGGCCTGCTTCCAGATGGGGTGATAGAGTAGGGCTCCTTGAGGTGAGCTGAGGGTGGATTTGCACTCCTTAGAGCTCTGATTACACATTTATGCTCAGGCTTGGGGAGGGTGCTGCACACTATCCAGTCTTGCCAGGAGTTAGCTATGTCCTCAGGAACAAACACAGTTATTGAACTTCAGTGGACAGAGTTGAATTCTCCAGGAGATTCTCAAGAATGTTCTGGCCAGAAGCACCACTTTCTACATCCGTCATCCAGAGCTGGCTCTCTGAAATGTTTCTCCAAGTGCAGACCACCTCCTTCCCAGTCATCAGAGCCTGTGGGACTGGCCTGAGCTGTGTTCTAAATTCTGTCTTCTCCTGCACTACTAGGAAGACCAGCCCCATCCGAGACCTCAATTTTATGAACATCTGCTGTGTGATGGATGTTTTACTTATGCATTTATAAATCCCATGAGATTAATAGTGTAGGAATTCCCCTTTTTAGGAGAAGGAAACAGCCTCAGCAAAACTAAACTACTTTTGCAAAGTCTCACAGCAACAAATGGGTACAGTACAGGAATGGGCAGCTAGTCTCTGAAGCTCCAGGTGGTGGTGCATGACATATTCTGCCCAGCTGAACAGAGCTAGGCTGTCCACCATGTCTCAACTCACCGGATTGGTAGAAAGAGAAAACTCGGATCAAAACCATAAATTTATGGTTGTTTCTGCTTGTGGTGATATTAAAATGAAATTTGTGTTTCCTTATACAAATTTGCTCTGTGGTTCAATAGCAAATGTTATCCTTTGTGCAAAGGAAAATGCAAAGGTGCTTGAGCAAGTCTGACAAAGAGACGAACAGAGTTATAGGATTGTGCTCGAGTTGATTTCCATGAATGTTCTTCTGTTTGGGCTGAAGATAGAGGCTGGGGACTGAGAGAAGAGGATTCTGTAGGACAGAGGGGTGTCCTTTCTTGACCCATTCCTGGTGGCAGGGAGGCTGCAGATCAAAGCTCAGGGTGCCGTTTCCATGGGGAAATAACACTGAGGAATGCGGGAGCATGAATAGCACTGTCTCTAAGCTGGGCTGCAGTTGAACCAATTGTCCTACAGCTGGAGAGAGGCCTTCTTCCTATGGCACCCCAGAGCACAGAGGAGATGTGGGGCAGCCTCGAAGTGGGGGCATCTGGTGGACACAGATGTGCACTGGGCTGATGTAAGGCATTTGTGACCTCCCAGGAGAGCCCATCAGGCACAAGCAGAGATGCTAGACAAGATCTCAGAGGACTGGAGTCCTGGGTAGCCAGATTGAGGTGAGTGTCACCAAAGCTCCAAGGTCTGGGCAAGCCACACTGCACATATACGTGACCTTTAAAAGCCATGTGATGTAAGACGCAGGAGACCACCAGGCAGGGCCTAGAAAAGACGTAAGAATAGAGCGCAGTAACCAAGAGGGAAGACTGTGTGGTCCGAATGCCTGGGATGCAGTTTCCACTCTACCATTTATGGGCTAAGCTCGGGCAAACTAATGAGCTTCCCAGTGTCTCAGTTTGGTGGACATATTGCCGATACTCTGGCTTGCAGGGGTGTGGTGGAAGTGTTATGTGTATATTTGAGGGAAGCTCTTGGGCAAATATATAGCATGCCATAATGCTGGCCCCTCTTATTACTATTTTTGCAGTGCTGGAAATGGAACCTAGGGCTTCACACATGCTATACCATTCATCTGCATCCTGAGACCCTACTTTTATCGTAAGGAAGAAACTCCTAAGTTGGGAGGCTGAGCCGGTCATGCCAAAGCACATACCTGCAAACACACAGGGTCAAAGAGAAGCCCTCTCTGATCAAATTAAGTGCGTGTAAACTTAGCCGGTTAGAAAATCATGTCCCTGACCCCACCTAACCCTGGTCACCCTCACCAAGTTTTGTCAAAGTTAGAGGCACACTTAAAACATATGTAACTAAATCAATGCAGATTTTATAACAAATAACAGCTTTGTGGAATAATGTCTTATCTGAAAATATTTTAATAGCTGGGGAATCTTTATTGCTTTGTAAATTTGTTCCAAAGGGTAATTATTTTTGAGTTTTAATGATCTAGTCAATTTGTTTACCATAGGATTATAAATATACTGTATAACATTTCTTTTGTTTATAAATGAAAACTATTTTCAGTCTGATTTATGTTGCTTTTTTATGCATTTCTTTCAAATAAGATTCTTCTCCCCAAATCACTGCATCCTCTTCTTCTTTTCCACTGATGATGCCAACTAGGGGATTACTGGAAAAGAATAGTAGAAAGTTTAAAGAATTTATTCAATCATCACTCTTCCTACCTCTCTACCTCCAGGATTATAGCAGCTTGAGAGAAAGTTGGTGAAAGTAAGAAAGATATGGACAGAAAGAAGGCTCCGAGTTTCTGGGAATTCTCCTCTGGCTTCCTGAGGCCAAATCAGCAAAAGAGGAAGTGCCACCCTCAGTGACTGTCCCTCCTGTGCCAATGTATATGATCAACTCTATCATCATAATCAGGAATTGTTCAGATCCATTATGAAGTTGGTGCTAAAATCTCCCCATGAAGCTGACTTTCTAAGGGGAAGGATGCTTTATTTAGCAGCTGTCCAAGTTGGGGTGTGAATTCCTGAGCTGGAAATAAAACACGTTTCCCTCCCTGGCAGCCAGCTTCTCTTGTGCATAACTGACTGGCCTGAGGAGAGCTGTGGCCAGGAGAGCAGGCCAGGGCCAGGGACAGGCTGGGAGCCCCTGGGGACTCTCTGGCCCCACAGCCAGCTGCCACTTGTCCTATGACGATGCCTCTGGCCAAATGTGGCCTGCAAGTGGGTTGCTGGGGTACCCTGGGTCCCCAGGGCCTCTCCAAATTGCCTGCTTTTTAGGTCCTCTTCCTTCTCAGTATGTCTCAAAGCATGCACTGGACCCTTTGTCATATGGTGATAGATAGTGGCAGTGGAAGTGGGGCAACAGGACCAGGGTCTTAATGTCTCTTTTTCTTTCATGGTGGCAAAGAGATTGCTGCGGGGTACTGAGAATATCCCAGACCCCACTCCCTGTGAGGCCGCGGGCATGTTTATCACAGTGCCAATAAAACTGGTGCGATTTATGGCTCTGCTTTTTAATTCATTCAATTCTCTGTTCATTGAGAGGTTAATGTTGTTGATCTATTTTCTCTTGAAACAAATAAAAACAATATGTGCTGACACTGGCTTGGACTTCTGACATGGACCAGAGAGGTCAGCATTTAATTTTATATTTATAGACTACACGGACAATATTATCTGTATTAAAAACTGCTCACTCAATCCTTGTCATTTTACGACTCAGGTCAGAGACTCCCTTCTCAGTATTGGTTTTCTTTTCCTGTTTCCTCTTTTCCTTGTACTTCCACCTCTTTTTGCATTTTTCTCTCTCTTTTTGCTTCTTTTTCCGTTTGATGTGTTTAAATTTCTTTGTTGTTTCTTCTCTCTCTGTGACATGGTCTTCCATGTGCTATCATCTCTCTCTCTCTCTCTCTCTCTCTCTATCTCTCTATTTATCTCTCCATCTCCTATGTATGTGTATCTTCTGTCATCTGTGATTATTTAGCTAACATCTCTCTATTAGTTATATCTGTCTCCCTATATATTTCTTTTATGTATGTTTATTTATATCTATCATCTATCTTATATGGGTATCTATTTATTATCTATCTCCTATGTGTGTCTATTTTCTCTCTGTATCTATCATCTATATCTATCTATGTCTAACATCTATCATCTATCTGTATTTGCCTATCAATCATCTATCCATATCTATATCTATCTTCTATCTTACTATCTTATCTATCAGCTACCTACCTACCTTCTATCTATATCTAATATCTATTGATCAATCATCTATATCTGTCTATATATCTGTTACTTTTCCATAGCCACCTGTCATCTATCTATCTGTCTATAACCTATCTACCCACACCTCACTTCTTCCCTTCCTCCTCCACTCTTTGCCACCTCCTCTCTTTCTGTTGTCCATGTGGTCTTCTCTTTCAATCCTTTCTTTTCCTGGGCCACTGTCACCTGTATCAAAAAGTGCAAATCTTGTGGACGTGAAGTTCTGGAGCATCCTTCACCCTCCCATACCACAGTGGTGACAGCGATGCCCACATAAAGCAGTCATAACCAACGACAATGTCTCTTCCTTGAGCACCTATCTCCTGCACTGATCCAGAGAAGTGGCCTGTCATGATGAGTCACACTGTTGAGTGAAGGATTCAAACAATCAAAGTGCTTTGAAAAATGAAATGCAGTGGCCAGAAAGCAGTTGTGAAAAGAATCCTGACTCCTCTGCCACCCATCCTTTCTCTACTTGAGCCAATTTGATAAGTTGGTTTCTGCTCAGTCTCTGCCTCCAGAATGAGTGTCATGGTGGGTGTGTTTCAGTCCAGGAGTCAGAGGTGCAGACAGCCTGTGAGGTCAACGTGTGGCACATATGGAAGGTGTGCAGTAAACAGAAACCAATGATGCTCTGCATCATTGTCTCATCATTTGGGAGAAAAAAATCATTTTATTCCAACAACTCTCTTAAGAAAGTGGTTGTTTTCAAAATAACTTGCCTGTTTGTGAAGATGCATGGATCAAATGATTCATTAGACATGTGGTCATCTGGATCCTGACTGTGTTACCTCTTGGTAAAGTGAGTCACTGCTCTCTGAGGCTTTATCTGTGCATATGAGCTAAAGATGTGCCCAACCTTCCCATGATATGATTTAGAGACTATTGGTTATAGTCTGAGTGTCCTGTTCTGTGTTTGGCAGGCACAGCATGGTTGCCCCCATGATGCCCTTGTTGGGTTGGACACCAGTGTCATGGCTAGGATCTCCATTGATTGCAGCTGGGCTGTTTCTGCCTCTGGACACACTTTCCACAGCTTCTGCATCCTCACCTGTGAAATCTGGGTAATGATGCTGCTCCATCCTCAGATGACAAGAGGATTAATTAGATGCTATATTTAAAAGACTTTAGATCCTTGGAGGAAAGTGCAGTGTAACTGATATCTAAGAAGATAAAATATTTAAGCCATAGCCTCCAGGGGCCGTTAATCTTATTGTATTTTCAGCATTTTAGAAATTTTGTATGAAAACATTCTTTAAGAAATCTTCTCTGCTCAGACAGCTGGGGAAGAAACATTTCATGAGAGAGTAAAATAGCTTGATATTTTTCTCCCTATATTGGTCTCCCTGCCTTCTTTGGTCCTGCACCTACCAAGATGGTGGAAATGAATGGTGGTCTTGAATCTTCTGGCCCATCTCTTGAGATAATATTAATGGAGCAGTGCCATGACCTGCAGGTGGGAGGTATGGAAAAATGATGCCAAGATCCTGAGCCATTAGAATACTCAGACAAAGATTTTCATCCAAGTACATGTCCCAAAATCTAATTTAAAGCAATGCCATTTTTTTGAACAAAGATTGCATGAGATTTAACATAAACCAAACCTCTGACTTTTGATGATAGAGCTGAGAATTACAGAGATTAAGTAATTTTACCAAAGGCTTCTTCAGGGAATGGAGAGCAGTCCTTAGGCCTCCCATTTGCCATGATACCAAGAAGCTCAAGTTTCAGGGCCCTAATGGTATTGGCCCTCTCCAAGGCCATGTACCTAACTTTGTATGTGTAATATTTTTCTGAAAATCATGACAGTGTCAGGCTCTATCACACCTGGATCTACTCTGCTAGTGAGGCTCTTGAGGTGGAATGACTTTCAATCTTAGATCCATAGTGTTGTATGTAGATTTTTCTGGTTGCATGTGACAGAAGATCAGCTCAAACTAGATGGAACAGGAAAAGCAAATTACCAATTCATGTAACTGGGAAGTGTAAGGGGTACAGATGGTTTCAGGCATAGCTGGACAGAAGCTCAATAATTCCATCAGAATCCCATCTCTTGCCACCTCTCAGCTCTGCAGTCTTCCACATTGCCTTCTTCCACAGGCAATCTTCCTCCAGAGAGTTGTAGATTGGTGCCAGCAATCCCACATAGCCTTCCAATTTAGTGATCTTCCTAGAAAAGAGTGCTCCTTTTAAGTCATTCTACCTGCATTCCCAGGGACAAATTTTCATTAAAAAATCTTGAAAGGTTTAATCTCTGAACCAGTAAGTTTGGTCAGGATGGGCAATGAAATGAACTGATCAGCTATGTCATGTCTCCACTTCCAGGACTGGTCTGTGGAATCGGCTCCAGCCCAATTATCTGGACTGAGAGACCAGAAGGGCTAATTTCCTCTAAAAGAAAATTCCTGTGGTGCTACTAGATATAGGAACAATGATGATGGACTAGCATATTTAAAAGATGCTCCATACTCTGACCTGCCTAGATGCATGGTTAAGGATCATCAGGACCTTGCACTTTGGGTTAGATGTCAACATGGATTGAGGAACCAAGGACTGAACCCTT
Source organism: Heterocephalus glaber (assembly GCF_053883595.1). NCBI lineage: Eukaryota > Metazoa > Chordata > Mammalia > Rodentia > Bathyergidae > Heterocephalus > Heterocephalus glaber. The sequence goes on along the minus strand of NW_028258349.1, from coordinate 8,836,727 downwards.
CTCCCCTGCCCCAGCATTTCTTAACTCTGCATATTTTCCTGGCATTTAGACCTTTACTGGGCAAGAACTTCAAATTATTTGACATTAATTTGTTTGACAAAAGAAAGAAGGCTCAAAGGAGATATTTCATTATTTTTCAGAAAATGAAGGTTTTTTTCTTGCAGCATCTGGGTTTGCAGATTGAGATTTGTAGGGAACAGAAAAAGGGGATATTATCAAAACCCCAGCAATGAGTCTTGGACTCCTGTGAGACACAACAGCACAAGGCAAATTAATGAATAAAAAAAGGAAAGAAGACTTAGAGAAGAAGCTGAGCTTTGGGCCTGATCAATGCTGCTCTGGGCAGCAAATACAAAGGAACCCTGAGCTTGCACACCTTTTTTCGGTACATAGGGAGTAATAGATGACTCAGAAGGTGGTAATAATCCAGGACAAACAGGAATTTATGCTGATGAAGATCCTAGGTCAATGAGGAACTTATGCTGATTAGGAATTTGCCCCTGCACTGGTGAAACCTTTCTCTTACTACTCAGTTCTCAAGGAACCAGGATGTCTTCAGCTGATATAGTCCTGCCCTAGAGTGTCATAGCATCACGGGATCATTGAAGTTTTAACTGTGACCAGAGACAAAAATGAAGTTATGTCTCAACATGCCATAGCTGGCCTGTAGACAGAAAAACTAGGCCTAATCATAATTTAATTGTGAAATGATTTTTCCCCCAAATTATGTAGAATTGCTCCAGACAGAAATTCATATTTTTTACATATTCTTTGCAGATTAGAGCCCTCACTGGAAGCTTCTGATACTCAGGGTGATCTGAGTGAGGCCCTGGGTTTATTGCCTATTCCTTAATTCAAGACAATAGGAAAGATAAACTCCATGAACAGAAGCCTTTAGAATCAGAACCCACCCCTCTCTCCCCTGAGGCAGGCCCCAGGCTCTTTGACATTCTGAGCATCATGGGAGACCAGGTCACGATGCACTGGGCATATTCAATATAATTGCACCATCGGTTTCCTCAGTGTGACACATCTTGCCTGATTACACTGCATGTTCAAGGAAGTAAGAGTTGGATGAGGGAGGCTTCTGTCTGGTGACCTTTATTTTGGCGGAAAGCTAATAGACATTCCATTCTGGAGAGAGGATGCTCTCCAGGGGAATTTGCACACTAATACTGACTTTGCTTCCATCATCATGTTTAATTGAAAGAAGAATTACATCAAATTTTTACCTAATGATTTGTACAGCATTCTTACATAATTAAAGGAAAGTGATACAAGTCAGTCTTCAGCAATTTGCTAATAAATTCACTTCTTTCCCCCAGCCCCTCTCAGGCTTGGGGCTGTGGACAATTGTATGTTTGTAACACAGTAAAAGGGGGGCCATAGAGTGGGTGTTGGCGGCAGGTGGTGAAAGTGTGTACTTTCTGCCTCATGGAGGGATGTACGATTGTCTCCTCAGGCTGATACTGAGCCAGCTGGTACCTTCCCTGCCCCACCACAGCCATTGGCACAGAGAAGGTGATGTAAAACCGAGAGACCTTTTCTGCTTCCTTGTCCCTAAACTGTACACCATAATTTTAGCCAAGTTTTCTCCCACACCACTCTTTATGTGCAGAGAGCAAGATGGAGGAACTCATAGAGGAGGGGGCTGGTGTCGCCTATAAAAGAGTGGGATGGGGCAGTGAGAGAAATGAAGTCACTTAGCCCGGTGCATACCCTCTAAATTAGAGCTCAGAAATCACAGAGACATGTCTCATATGGTGGAGACTGGGCCCTAATACTTGAACTGTAACACCTGTTGACACATGTGCTCTACAGTCCTCTGCAGCAGTCACATTCACTCTTGCATTTAACAGTTTGGCACCTGGAGTTCACAATGACTTTGAGAAGAATGATACCCTTCATACGAAATGTGACAGGGAGAGGTTATAGACCCTCAGGGTATGTTCTTGGTCTTCATAAAATAAAGATGAGACCTTCACATCCTCCTTAGACTCTTAAAACTGCTTCTAGGCAGCCTCTTGCCATTCTACTGTCTCCTCCCTAAGTTAATTTTCCTTAAAACACCCTCCTTACACTCCCCATCTGTCCCCTAAATTCTTTAAAATGCTTCATGGCCTAGAGGGTAACAGGTCCTTCTACCTGGCATAGTAGACCCTTAACTGCTGGTCACAACTCGCCTTTCCAAGCTTTCCTCCCCTCAGGTCCCCATCCAACCCCTCTGTCTTCTGGGACCCTTGGGAATGCAGAGAACCTTCATCTGCTGCCATTTTTCACTTTGGTATTTTGGGAAACACAATAGGGCTAAATGAACTCTCTGGCATTTTTGTTTTCTTTCTGAGTGCATGACAAACCACCTCCTTCCCTGTGTGTCACACTGGGGTCTGGAAAAGCTCTGAGAGGCCCTTTCAAGTTCCTGTACCCATTTTGATCTAGCTGAAACTCCCCTTCTGCAATTGCAACACCTCTCTGGGCTTTACCAAGGGACAGAGAAGCCCCTTCTGCTCTATTCCCTAACTGTTGAGCTAGTTCTGAAACCACCCTCCAAAGCAGAAATGGCTCTCAGCTTTGACCACACCTTTAACACATCCAGGGAGACCTAATGATCCCCCTGGCCAGATTGTAATTGAAAACAATCATAGTAGAATTCTTGGAGATAGGAACCAGGGATTGGGAATTTTGAAATTCCTGACGATTCCTGCTTGCAGCCAAGACTGGAAACCACTCCTCAAGTCCATGTTTCCCACCCATAGTGCTTACCACAGCATTGGGAACTTTGAAAGCATCTGCAGTTCCTCCCTCCTTCTAAATTAATAAGATTAGGATCTTGGCGTTTGAACTTGGGACATTGGTATTTTTAAAAAAAATTCCTCGAGTTAAGTCTAACCACAGTCTACAGCAATGTCCAGGAGGTTGTGTAAAGTGGAGCCCTAAATAGATAATGGATGTCTTCTTAGTAGAAAGTGATTTGTCCCATTTAGTAGTATATGGACCATACCATTCATGGTCTCAAGAAACAGAGGCCTGAGTAACAAAGCCTGAGCCAAGAACAGAAGAATCAGTTAGCAGCTCCACCGTCCTTCTGCTAAGGAATCAGAAGTCCAGTATATCCCTCCATCATCACATTGGCATTTGGACTCACTCAGTCTGCAGATGACCACAGCTCAGAGTGATCTCTTATCAGTTGTGTCTGCAGTGGCCTACTCCTTCCAGCTGCAACAGGCCTCCCGGACTTCTGTCACAGCCAAGTGACTGCCACTCTATCCCAGTAAGAACACCTTGGTTGGACTATATGAAGGGAATGGGAGAAGGAAGTTGGAATAAGGGGGAAGCAAATTACTTCCAATTTTGGCTGAAATATCAACTTTACCCTCTACTCCAACTAGAAATGCACCCCCATAGCATTGTTGTTTCCATGGTTACCCACTTAATATTTTACTGCCTGGTTTAGCCATTATACACTCACAAGGGGGTGGGCTGGGGTAACACTGTGTAAGCCAGGGCACCATCTTACAAAAGAGATTTGAAGTTAATCATCGGCAAATACCAACTCAGGTCTTAGCTGTTATCATTTATTCTGCAGTTTCTCATTAAGCATTTTACAGTTCTCAAACTTTAATAACTGTAGTTATAGGTAAGATAAAAACAATCTTCCTGGTAATGAGCAGAGAATTTCCTTCTCACAGATGATATTAGACTTGGTTTGTGTTTTCCAAAGTACACAATTTTCCTTCTCTCATATGGTGGTCATTTCCCCCTGCAGAATCTAAATGATAATGTTTCCAACCATGCAACACAGTTACCCTAAAATTTAATAGATTTGCTTTTAAATGCCACTTAGATATTGTTTCTATCCTACCTATAATCCAAGTTATTAAAATTTAACAGTAAAAAAAAAGACTTTATGAAGACCTGTATTACAGTGTAACACATAAGCAAGTCACTATCATGCTTAACGAGAGAGAGAACATCATGTACTGTAAATGAGTGTTTCAAGGCCACTTCTGTATGACTCTTCCCATGCCAGATATCCTGGCAGAAACCCTGGCCCAGTGAGATTTTTTTACTTCCATGGAAATGATAGAAACAACAACAACAAACAAACAAATTTTTCTGCCTATGAGTTGTTGAAAAGGGTATGAGATTAGTTGTGGTACATAACTTCTTTTTCCCCAGGCAACCACTTACCTGAATGAGCCTGTTAATTACTTAGATACAGAGCAAGACCCACCTAAGTTTCATTCTTTGTCCTCAGAGAAGCCCAGGTATCTCTGTGCTTTAAGCTGAATGTTCAACCTGCTTTCTTTCTACAGGGCTCCTGGGTGCTTTGGGAGAAATGTGGCAGTGTTTATTTTTTTAGAACCTGTGTTAAGACGGTACTGTGCACATAAAGAGATGTTCGCGTGTATGGGCATTTCTCAGTGTTGTGTGTATGTGTGCACATGTGTATAAACTGATACTTGTGGTGATTTGCATATGTCTGTATGTGTATATAATAGATTCTCCTGTTTATGGTCATGTGTGTGTGTGTGTGTGTGTGTGTGTGTGTGTGTGTCTGTGGAAGTGCACTAGCAGGAGCCAGTCTTGGAGGAAAGACATGGAAACATACATTTCATCACATGGTGAAGGAACTACAGCAAAGGAGAAATGGGTGGGGCTTGATGGAGTTCAACTACATAACATAGTAATTCCTGATTCACTGTGTGATTTATAGCAGGATAATCTGATTTTGGGAAATGGACAATTGTGTCCTGATATGATTCTCACGTTGGGTCTGGGGCGAAATGACAGGGAATGGGATTTGCTCAGAAGGAAGTCACCTGCTAATTACACCACAGACAGATCCTGGTTGAGTGATGTGGCCTTACCTCTCTTCCCAAGAGGCAAAGGGGAAACTCTTTCATCTCTCCTGAGCTCATGCCCTTAAGGCCTTGAAGGAAGCCTCTGTGTTTTGGGTGCTCCACGAGAACGGACACCTGGGTCCATGGAACCTGGTCCATGGTAGCAAAGCTATATGGGTGGTCTGGGTGTGCAGATGCAGTCTGGGAGATGGTTCATGCATGACTCCTTTGCTGGGTGGATGTCATTTCTTGATTTCCCTTTAGAATTCAGGAAATCCTGTGCTTTTCCAACCTTGCACCCTAGAGCTTGTGATTCCACATGGCAGACTGGGACCTGACTTTTGTTTCTATGGCTCTCAAGTTCCTGAAAGGTATGGGAAACACTTCAAGGAAGAAGTAAAACTCAGAGGAGAATAGAGGAGGAAAAAGCCTCAAAGGTGAGGATTTCAAGATTCTTGAGGGTTCAATGTAATTCAAATGAATTAAAGAAACTGCCATTTGGAGCTACAAGGGGGCTAAGAGCAGGTGTCCGAGGTGAAAACCCAGTTGGGACAGAGGGCCTCCCAAGCCCTCCCTTCCCTGTGGGCTGGCAACTGGACCTGGTGCTTATCCAGGAAAATTGCAGTGAGGATGCTGCTTGGCTCCCTGGGAGCCCCAAACTTCTATAGGATGCTAATGACCCAGTCTTAGGGTGGCATTTCCAGTTTCCAGGTCTGATGGCAAATCCTTTCCCATCTTTTCTAAAGTGATCCAATAAGTTGACAAACCCTCATCCCCATATTTACAGAGATAGCCATCAGTCCTGTTCAGAGGAGAGATATAGCGGGAAACACAGGTGCCAGTGGTGGAGAAGGCACGGGCTGGCTCCTTAAAAAAATCACCCCATTCTTTACTATAAATGGAAAACCAAAACCAAAGACACAAGGAGAGACCAGCCATACCAGAGCAAAAGCCAAGGAAAATCACCACCTAGACCTCCTTGTGCCATGTGGACATGAAGGATCCACTACCCACAGAAAAGCCATAGAAGGTCAGAAGTCCTGCTGGGTTAGGAGCAAAAGCTCAGCTTCACTGACTTTTGGGTAAGTAGAGCCCTTGGATATTTTGGTGGAAAGGAATTTCCTGTACATCTAGCTTTGACGTTCTTGGTGATGGTATCCAGTATCCACAGTCATATCCATCTGAGGACCAGGATGAGTTCTCAGTCACAGAAATCCCAGTAGAAAATCTCGCCCCAGCTAGGAGCAGAGCTGGAAGGGAGGAGAATTTCTGTCAATGAAGCAGAGAGGGCTCTGGAGCCAAACTTCTCTACACATACTTACAAATGTGACCTATTTGCAGCTTAACATCTTGATTCCCAGTTTCCATGAATTTGGGGAAACCCACTTGACTATAAACTCCTGGAAAGCAGAGATTGGCATTATTGGCAGCTTCCATGGTGCCCAGCAGAATGGTGATTACAATGGTTAGAGGCTTAGCCACTAAAAAAAGTAGAGGATGCAGATTCTAAATATAGAGCTTCTGATGAAAATAAATTCCAGTCACAGATAACAGTGCCCTGTACACCGTCGTCATATAGTAAACGCCAATAATGCTGATGTTTCAACATGGTTACAGCAACTTCCCTGATAGGCGAGACACACTCAGGACCCCCACGTGCATTTACCCAGTGTGACCTCAAATATAGAACAACTCAACTTTTTAATCCTCCAATACTTACGCCTTTGCTGCTGTGGAAGGACTGACTGATCCCACTCAGGCTGCCATGAAGGTGTCTCCATCAAGGCCAACCCCATCAAGCATCTGAGTTTTAAAATGGAAAAATCAAAAGTGAATTGTGATTGTGAGAATGGCCTCACTGAACTTGCTTCCCAGAGCTGAGTATGCCTCTGTTTAGAGATCTAAATAGCATGGTCCTTGCATTGTATCTTGCTGCATAATAAATTGTAGCCCTCACATTAACCGGTCAGGCTTCAGTGATAACCAAAGTGCAGCCTGCTGGTGGGGCCCTGATCAATACAACTTTCTATTTATAGGATTGTTACAAATGGATGTTTTATTTAAATTAGACAATGCTGAAGAGTATGCAGGAGATCGATCTGAGAAAATACAGTAAAAGAGTTTAATTTGGGTTTGATACGCAGCTCACACTTCCACCCACTCTCAAAGATTTACACATGTATTCACACCCAGGCTCCCTGATTGCCTCTGAGACACAGACACTGGGGGAAAAGGTCAGTGCCCTGCTAACACCCCTAAAATAACCAAAATATGACCACCTTTTGAGCAGAGGCAGGAGGCCACAGGAGTTAAATGCAAAATAAACAGAAGGAAGAGGGAAGCATGCTGGAAAGTCAATGTGTGTTTTGAAGGACCTTAGGCTTCAGTTTTTCTTCTCTTGGCCCACGTGTGGCCCTGGAGAGGGCTCTCTCTTCTCTGGCGCTCCATCTCTCCATCCAGAAAGAAGCCTACCCCACTCCCACTCCACGGATCCCAGAAGCCATTATAAGGAAACAACCCTAAGTAGAGAAATAAACTCTTGCTGTGCTGCTTACCCCTGACCTATTCCCATTCCCCAGGCGACCAGGGCTTGAGGTTCTGGATCCAGGGAGGCAAGTTTTAGACACCAGCCCCACCTTGACCTTGTAACTTTGAGCAAGGAGGGTGGGAGCCCAAAGGTAATGACTCCAGGCATATAGCTTCCTTCAGTCTTTACAGCTACCCACAGGTAGGGCAGGCTGAGGGGCTTTCTCCCATCCTGGGCTCTGATTTATCTTCAAGTTGTGGAAATAATGATATCTCCACTTGCAGAGCAGCTGTGAGCATGAAAGGAAGCTGCCTGCAGAGTTCCTGGCCATGGGTTGGCATAAGATATGTGCCTCAGCTGAGTATGGTGGAACAGGCCTGCAGTCTCAGCACTCTGGGAGACTGAGGCAAGAGGATCACAAGCTGGAGCCCACCCTGGCATAAAGATAAAAGGCCCAGGGATGTAGCTTAGCATTAAGGACCTGGATTCAGTCCCTAGTACTGTTAAAAAAAGATGTGCCTGTGGCCCCAGGGATTGACTGTGCTCCCTAGAAGTAGGTAAAAGGGACATCTGAGCCAACAAGAAAGGTCAAGTTGTCAGGCAGCAGCTAACGTCTAGTCTCAGACAGCACTAGTATCAACCAGGCCCCAGCTTCCACCTCTGTCTGAGCAGGAAACGTGCACCAACCAGGCATGGAGAGAAAGGCCAACCCCAGACCCTCAGGTGAGATGCTGTACTCTCAGTTGTCACCTGGACTGAGGGGAAGATGCTGGCAGCGGTCACTGTCCCATTACCCACAACTTGTTCTAAAGTGTCACCTGCTCTGTTTCCAGGTTGACATGCACTCTGCAGCGACAAGGGAATAATGCAGTGTTTTATCACTGGGGTGCTCAACGCACCCTCATTTCTGATGCACAGTTTTCCTCTGCAGCACAGACTGGTGTTTCATGACAAGGTGGGGCCACCCTGAGCCCCAGCTGGGGAGATGTGTGTGCTCTACGGGCAGGTGCTGCCCCTTCCTCCTTGACAGGTCTTGGGATTTTTATCTGAGACAGAGGAAGACAAAGTGTTTGAATTCCTCTTCAGGATAAATCCATTTGCTTCAATCTTAGAAAATGAAGTTTATCTTTTTAATAGCATGACGAGACTTCATCTTGCATATTAGAAGTTCACCAGGTATTAGGTAATTTAGATCATAAATTCTCTTCAAAGTGACCCATCATCCTAGTATTTATTTTTTTTCTCTGAAAGGATAGGAGGCATAAAAGCAAGCTTTGTAGTTTTATATCTGTCAGCTTGTCACATAAATATCTCAGTATCTACTGATCTTATCATCATAAAACTTCCATTTGTATAGTTAGACATGTCACGTTAGCCAGTTGCACAAAAAGTCAAGCACATGCAATATTCAATCCCCTTCTGGGCTGGTGCTGCCTGCTCTCATCTCAATCTCTGCCTGTGTAGGCTGAGGAAGGGTCGGAAATGGGCTCCATCAGAGAGCAGTTGTGACAAAAGAGAACAGGGCTGAGAGGCCCCTGTGTCCCCTCACCTAAGGGTGCAGTGTTGACAGAATGAAGTCCTTCAGATTGACAGATGGCTGGTGGCCTTCTCAAAGGGCCCCATTAAAAGACAGCTCGGCAAACATAATTCAGGTCTGTTATGATGTTAGCAGCAAATCAGGATTGAAGCCTGGTAGCAGGTGGCAGTGGACAATGATCAGGGTAATCCTGACACAATCATTCACAGATAGCTATTAATGTCACACACTGTAGGGTTCAGAGGACACAAAGGCAAACTCCTGTCCCCCAGTAGCCCCAGGTTTATCAAAAAGGACAGTTGCAGATGGGAAGTGACAGCAAAGATAGCACAAAAGGCTACAAGGATGCAGACGGAAGGAGGTTTTCTAGGAGCCTTTTAAGGACAAGAACCAGAGAGAGCGGCAACACTCTGGGTATGAAGGCAATAGTTGGCTTTTGGACCCAACAGAGGACTAGGCAGTCATACTTATCAAATATGACTATTTCTTTTTTCTATTTACTATTTATTGGGCACTAGCTGTATGCCAGGCACTGTGTCATGAACAGAGATGTAGTAAAGACCAAGATCCACCCAGTCCCTGGCTTCTCAGAGCTTGCAGTCTAATGTGTGGGGTGTGATTAAGCAAGTAACAGTCCCTGCCTCATACAGGAGGACTGAGAACTTGATGTGACAATGTGTGTGAAAGCATTTAGCACATATGTGGTCAGTGCATTTCAGCCATTGCTCCAGCCTGAGCTTCTTCGTGGGTCCCTGGTACCATTGCTTCATAGTCCTCTCTCCTGATCAGGCTCAAAGTTTATTAGTGGACACCAGACACCAATCAGCTCATCATGCCTTGGCAGACACTGGAGTACTTGGTGCAGAGAGGGGCTGTTATGGTTTAGATCTGGAATGTCTCCCCAAAGACTCTTGTGTTCAGAGACTGGGCTTTTGGAAAGTGATTGGATCATGGGGGCACTATACTCATGAGTAGATTAATCCACTGAAGAATCCAGCTAAATCTCCCAATGGGAATCATGGCCTGGTTGGAAGAGGCAGGACACTAGGGGCATGACCTGGAAGGATATATCTTCCTCCCCGGCTCCTTCCTTTTCTTGTGCTTCCTGACCACCATGATGTGAGCAGCTTTCTTCCTCCCAGACCTTTCCACCATACCCTCCCTTCCTTGGAGTCAGAAAGGAACCAATATAAACCTCTCTTCCTTTTGGTTGTGAATGTTGGGCAATCTGTCCTGGGGACAAGGAAAGTCACTAAGACAGAATTCAATATCTCAGCACAAATTCAAGATCTGGGTACAAAGCTGAAAACACCACCTCTTCCTCCCTGTCATGTGCACAACCCCATGTGGCAATGCATTTCAGAGTGCCCTTGTACTTGGGATATCTGTCTCATTGTCCATTTCAAAACAAAAACTTCTTTAAAGGTGGTTTTTGATAAAATAAGCTCGGTAGATGTTATGAATGCTGAGAAATGACAAATGAGGGTCAGGGTTTGGAATAAGGCCTTACCTGGGAACCACAGCCTGCTGGGGTCAGGACTTAGCCTTGAAGAGGTAGGCGAGGACCCAGGGGAGACCAGATTGCATAATCTTGTGATTTTTGCTTGTTTCTTATGCTATAAAAGTCAACTTTTGTGGTCCCTTATCTCAAGTAAATATACTTTTCTTTTGATTCTAGCCCAGAAAATTAATAATAGCAGCTATGTATTGAGCCCTTGCAACATGTCAGGGAGAGGATGCAAGATGCATCATTAACCTTAATGACAATTTCCTGAGTTTACACTGGCCCCACTTAACAAATGAAACACAGAGAGGGAGTGCATTTGGCAGGCCTTGCCTTCAAACCAGAACCTCTGGATGCATTTCTCTGATCCATGCATTGACAATGCCATCCATAGCACTAAATTTGTCCCTCTTGTCTGCCCTGACTACAGCAAGATTTTGGCTAGGCAATGTCAGTCTAGGGTGGGGATAAAACTGCTTTTGGCAAAACAGTTCTGACTCTTGTACTAGACTGCAGACCTCTGCTTGTGAAGCCCAGGACCTCCTCCCTCATCAGGCATCACCCTCTTCACGAAGATGCATCCTGAGCTCTGCTCCTCTAAGTTGTCCTGTCTCTATTTATTTATTTATTTATTCATTTATTTATTTTTGGTACTGGGGATCGAACTCAGGTCCTTGTGCTTGTGGGGCAGGCAGCAGAACCACTGAGCTAAATCCCCGGCCCTATGTTGTCCTGTCTTATCACCCCAGCTCTTCATGTCATCTTCTTGCTCTAGCCTGACATGGCATCTCACTGCCTTTGGTTCTCTCTCTATGCTGCATGCAGTTAGGTAAGTCACACGCAGATGCTTGGACTGCCCAGGAGATTATGTATTTTGCCTTCCCACATCTTTTCAACATGACCTAGGCTGTCCTAGGTGAACATGAAGAATGCAAAACAAAAAATTGTTGAAGGGATGGCTCCAGGAAAGCCAGAATTTTCAGGTCAAATATGCAAATTCACTTTGGAGATCTTGGGTCATTTGGTACAGTGAGTATATCCACAGTTCCCAGGCACCCCAGTGGCCAACCAATAACAAAGGAGTAGGAAGTGAAGTGAAGCAAGCTGGGACTCCAGCCCCATTGGTCAGATATGTACTAATCTCCTAGGAATAAAGGAAAATAGGAACACAAAGTGCAGATGAGAGAAGTAGCATTTCTTAAGAAGACTGAGAGGGAGAAACCCTTACAATAATCCAACAGAAGATTTCCAAGCCCTCCCCTCCTCCATCCACAGTCCATTCTCTCTCAGGACACAGTCTTGGGACACTCTGGCACTCATCTTTGCTTGTCTTGCAGATACAAGGGAACTCCATAGGGACTCCTTGAAGCCAAAACCCTTCAGAGGTGGTCAAATGCTGATTAGAAGAGAAATGTTTTTCACCGCTGGACTTGGTTGGTCTCTGAGGGAAGCATAGCATTTTAATTCTCAAGCTAATCTTCAATTAACATCCAGGAAATTTGGGTCTTTTAATTAAAAAGAAGTCTAAAAAGAAAATAGGTCAACAGGCCTTTCTGAAGCGTGGTCCCAGGGAAGCCAAAGACTGGTCTTGAAATTTCCAGGTTGCCCAGTGTTCCCAGGACTGAGATTGCAATGAGAATGTAGACTGCAGAAACAGAAACTTCATCCTTTTTTACTGACCCAATTTGAGAAGTAAAAATTGATCAGCAGACCAGCTGGGCATGCAGACACAGACCACAGCATTTGCATGGACTGTTAAGAGTGTTATTCACAGCTTCTGGCAGAGGCACTCTCTGCATCCCAAATGGCAGGCTCGTGATGAAGAAACCCCTGCCTTCATTACCTGCCCAAAAGGCCAGGGAGACACACAGCATGTCCCTTGGCTCAGGGGCAAGCCAGGTAACAAAACATAGTGGGAGAGGTTGTAATATCTGTCAGTTCTGCTGCCTGGTAACATTGGATGGGGACCTGGCGAGGTAGGTGGTGATGTGAGAAGAGGAATTCCAGAGCCTCTCAACTGTACACATTTTCTGAATTTCCTTCATTGCTTGACAATAGACTAGAAAAAAGAAAATGTGTATTACTAAGATTTTTTTTTAAAGTTAAGGCATAATTTCCATACCATCAGTGCACAGCTTTTAAGTGCACAGTTTGATGAGTTTTGAAATATATATACATCCAAGTAATGACCTGTCCGACCAAGATCTGTGATATTTTCATGCCCCCGGAGCATTTCCTCAAGTCTCTTGCTAGGGAATCCCCTCCAGAGGCCACAGAAATCAGAACAGAAGTTCTGTTTTCCTCACCACAGAATAGTCTTCCCTACTCCGGAACCCCAGACGTAGGGAACAGTCTTTTAAAACTAGCTTATATTGCACAATGTATTGTTTCATGGTATTGTGTATATTAACAGTTTATTTTTACTGAGGTGTAATAGACCATTACAGGACCATGCCATAGTTTGTGTATCCATTCACATTTTAATCAACATGAGAAAGAAAATTTGAAAAGCTCAAGGAAGAACAAAACATACTTTGAGCAAGAATTTCAAAAATTCTTTCACAAGTGTAAATAAGGGCTAAATGTATAATAGGTAATGTGAAATAGGAAGAAAAGGGGCAGAAGGGAAGGAAGTGGGAGGGCTAAGGGAAAGGATAGAAGGGAATGGGATTAATATGAGAAAATGGAAAAATAGGAACAAAATCTTTGTAAATAGGGAGGACTGGAGGGGTTGAAGGGAGGGCTGGGCAAGGGTGAAAAATAAGAACCAAGAGAGACTATGTAAAGGTGCAAATTTCCAACGGTGAATGTCATTATATTGTATACCTAAAATGTACCAATGATTAGAATGAATAATAGATAATGCAAAATGGGAAGAAAAGGTCCAAAGGGGTAGGGGTAGTGGGAGGGGCAGGGGAAAGGAAAGAAGGGAAAGGAAAAATGCTGAGAAATGGAAAAAATGGAAATAAAGTCTTTGTAAATAGGGAAGGGTGGAGGGCGTGAAGGGAGGGCTAGGAATGGGGAAAAAATAAGAACCAAGATGTATCATGTAAAGGTACAATTCCCAATGAGAAATGTAATTGTGTTGTATACCTACAATCTACCAATAAAAGAATTTAATACAAAAAAATATTCTTTCACAGATATTGGCTGAATGTCAGTTCTATGCTAGACATTGTGCTGGGCATTGTGAATGCAGCTGTGGGTGAAACCATAAAGTACCTTGTCTTGGGCCAACTACATTCTGGTAGGAGGGATGGATGGCAAACAAGTAAATAGATCAAGATAATTGCAGACTGTGGCAAGTCGATGAAGGAAATACTCTTATGGAAAATAAGTCAAGGATTACATTTTGCTTTTTTTTAAGGAAGAGATACTGTGGCATAGTGAATTTTAAAATTAACATAGCTATTAAGATCAATTATCTGACAAAAGAATCATTTGCATTAGTTTGTGATTTTGCGTTTTAAAACCAGTGAGTCCGGGGTTAAGTATGAAATCCTGATCTCGAATGGACCTTCTCTCTTTGCTCTTTGTTTTAATACGTCTCTTTCTTCTTGGTGTTTCACATCTTGGTATTACACATGTATTTGTGGTCATTCAATAGAGATTTATTAAAAATAAGACACTCTTGGTTCTAAGAAATGTTTCCGAGAAACACATGCACCGTGGGATTTGAATTATTCCCTTCTAAAACAACCACCACTCTCTCTCTATTCAAGATTCTTAATACAAATATTTTCAAAGGAAGCTATTCCCTCCCCCCTTTAACCATAGGCGCTCTCTCGAGTTCTCCAGTCTGCATTGTTAAGAAAGAAAGAGGAAGAAGGAGACACAGGGAGATACTTCAGCATTCTATAATAAAGTAGTTCATGGCACAATTAAAATGATGTAGTAGAACGGTAACATGATATGCTGAATTTAAATAACTAAAGCTGATTAAGGAGGACATTGGAATTAAATGCTTGATGGAATTGACATAACAAATCCAAGATGGCCTCTCCACGTTTCAACTGAGAGATGGTGCCAACCATTGATATTTTCCAGGCAAATTTGTTGATAGATAAAACATTTTTATAGACTTTCCATTATTCCTTGTAGCCATCAGCTTTTAATTTTCTCTTTCTAGTTAATATACTTGTGTATAATTTAAACAGAAAACTGTTCTGTTTCATCATAAAAGATTTGCCTGTTGCTTTGGGTGTATAAATCAAGTGGACAGCGGAACATTCTTCAACTTGTTTTTTAAGGCATTTGTTGACAACAACAGAAAAGAAGATCATAGACACCGCCAATAAGCGTGGACATCAATTATTTTTTAATTGTATAGGAGTACAGTACACTAATTAAAACTAGTATATCTTGCAATGCCAAAGGCAAAATTAATTATTAATTTTTATTAATATTCAGAAGTAGCACAAGGAATGCATTAATAAAGATTTGGTGGTTGTGACTGAGATCTTGTTTAGCTTTATATTTTAGGAAGGAAAAAAAAGGTTTGCTGGCTTGATCTAAACAGTGAAGCTAGCATGGAAGGGATGATCTTTATTGAAATGGAACACCTTCTCCAGAGTGGGTATGTAATGACAGAGGATGAGATGTGGAGGGAGATTATGTGAAAAACCCCAAAGCTTGTCTATAATGGTTTGACTTGACAACTCTACATCCACCTGTAAAATTGTTATTTTTACCTTAGATAGTTTTGGTTATTAAACTGGATATTTTAGTTAAGCCATCTTGAGTTGACATTTAATAATTCATTTAGGAGCCGTGTATAGAATATTACCCAGCTCACCAAATTCAAGATGAACAGAATTAGTTTTGAACACTAAAAAGATTTTGACAAGGCCCTCTCCTCCTCTCCCCACTCCCCCTCCCTCTTCTTCCTCTTCCTCTTTCTGTTTTCCTCTTCTCTCACAGTCTGAAATGAATCTTCAAGTCTCTCTTGTCCTAGCTGGCAAAGATAGCACGTTGGTGGGTTTTAAGCTGGGGTCTTTAAGCCTACCTAAATGTAGTCTAAAACTGTATAAGGTATGATCTGTAAATCTTATGTTTCCTTTTGTGCAGGTGATGGTGCCTCAGTTTGAATAGGTGGTGATTAGATGTCTCTTATGTCTACTTCCTTTAAGAGGAATTTTGCCTCTGTAAACTATCAAAAATATCCTTCTTTGAAACTCAAAATCTTGATATTGTCATGGTGCAAAGGCTGCTCATGGAAGGATGTGCTGTTTGGCTGCAAGCTCTGAGATTCCCTAACACCTGCACATCACCCCAGTGGGTAGAACCATCAGACCCACATCTTCCTTTGCCTATCACATGGGGAATGCTATGCCTCCTGCAGCTCAATCCTGTGTGTTCGCGAATCTTCAAGGGTGAAAAGGAGAGGAACAGAGCATTCACAGCTACAATGAAGCTACACGCATTTGTAGGCAAAACTGTATGGTACAGCATATGCACAGTTCATGCCTTCCCTTCACACCTCAGAATACAACAGGACTCCCCGTCAAGCTCAAGCTGTCACCATTCCCTTGGGAAGGCGGCTCTCCGAAGAGTACTTCTTCCACCTGATGGTCCACCTTCCAGAATGCTGCTCCTGGGAAGAGCATCAAGCCAGTCTGGGAAGGCATGTGTTCCCTTAGACGTATTGGAATAATTCTTCTGAAAAATAGGAGGGAAGGGGGCTCTGTTTCCACATTGGTAGTCTCTGGCTGATGAGTAGAGATGGTCATACATTTGGAATCAGCATGAAATCCAAATGAGTGGCTGACAGTGTTGGAGCATTCCATTCCATCACAATCCAATAGATGGTAAAGGGTGCTGGCTTTATCATATCCCTGCTGTGGACTGGGTCCTGCTGTGGCCTCCATGTGATCCCAAAGGTAGCCAGGTGATGCCAGGCCCTGACTCCTAGGTCTTCAAATGATTAATGACCCATAGCAAGATAAAGTATTTGCTGGCCTTGTTTTTATAAATTTTTGTTCTTCCAAAATCATACAAATGAATATGGAAGTGTATGCCAGCTATATGGAGACATTATGATGAGGTAGTTAAAAATAGACTAATAGCTGACCATGATGGTACATGCTTTCAATCCTACCAGTCTGAGAGGCTAAGGCAAGAGGATCACAAGTTTGAGCCCAGCCTGACCAACTTAGCAACTTAGTGAAAACATATCTCAGATTTTTTTTAAATCACAAAGGTTAAGGATTTAACTCAGTGTGAAAGCCTTGCTTCAATGCCTAGTACCACAAATAAGACTATTTTATTCATTAATTCAAACAACAAACACTTAAGGATCACCTACAATTCTATTTGAGGAGATTTAATAGACCCTGGGGGTTTCAAATGACTAAGGTATTAGTTAGCTATTTCTGTATATCAGGCAACTCCCAAACTCAAGGATGTAAACAACATTCCTACATTATCACTTGTGTATCTGTAAGTTGCCTGGGGTTGAACCAATCTAGAAAATGTTTGGCTGGGTATCTCTATTTCAAGCTGAGGGTACTAGGGTGGCCAGCATGGAGCTCTACATGTGTCTCTCATGCTTTTTGGATCAGAAAACTAACCAGCATGTTTTCCTTGTAGTGACAGAAGAGGCACATGAAAATCAGTAGAAACATGTGCTGCAGAAGGTCCCATCTCAAAACTGGCAGATGGTGACTTCCATCCATTTACCATTGGCTAAAAGTAAATCGGGGAGCCAGTCTCAGAGAAGCAAATGCCATCCATGATGAGGCCACAACAGGGTAAGTCTAGTGTAGGTCAGTGATTAAATCTGCCATGGAAAAGTGTCATTTCATATCCTTCATGCCACTTATGGACAAAGGAATAGGAGTTCAGTCCATTGCAGATGCTGCAGCAAAATATTTTAAACTCAGCATCGGATAAGCAACAGAAATTTATTTCTCCAGAAATCCAAGATGCGGAGTCCAAGATCAAGATGTTGGCAGATTTGATGTCTGATGAGGACCCGGTTTCTGGCTCATAGATGTCACCTTCTTACTTGTCTTCAAGTGGTAAGAGTGCCAAGTGGTCTTCCTATGGACTCTTTTATATGATCTCTAATCCCATGCCTAAAGGTTCCACCACATCACCTAATCACCCCCAAAGGTCCCTTGTCCTAATACCATCACCCAAATTAGAATTTCAACATGTGAATTTGGGAGAAACACAAATATTAAGACCATAGAAAATGGTGACTTCTGCCCTGAAAGTATTGGGAGAAAACCCCTCCTACCTTTCATCTTTTCTTTCATTTCTTCTGTGCTGTGGAAGTGAGGGGACTTAATTACTGGGCAGGATGTGAGCTGTCTGCTGAGGTCCCTGGCTGGGTGAAGTTGTGGCAGGTTTGATGTGCTCTGTGGCTGTTCCTAATTTGCTCTTTGGTGGGTGTAAGGCAAGTGCTCTTGGTTCCTGCTTCCATGTGGCAGTACACCTTTGCCAGCAGGTTTGGGACCTACCTCCATCTCTGTCCTCAGGATCGAGTACAAAGCTGGCCTGCATCTGGACTCTGCTACAGCTGGATTGGTAAGTGGTCTGGGTCTAGATGGAGGCAGATAAGAAGACTGCTGGTTCTTGATCAAATACAGCTCTACAAGCAGTCACACTGGCTGATGTTTCCATACCTCCCTGATGCCTGGTCTAGTTCTCACTTGTTTGAGGACTAAGACGGGAAGAGCTGATTAGTATCTTGGCAGATTCTGCCCTTTAGGAGCCCCCACAGTTGTGTGGGGCCAGTTGTGACCAGGGCCTTGACAGCATTGCACACAGAGCCTTCTTTCTTACTGGGGCTCACCGGGATGCTGCCTCTCCCTTCTAGCCCCACCCAACTCAAATATTTCCCAATTACTGTCTCTATTGATTGGCCTGTGTGTGTTGGGCAGGTGGTGTCCACACAGAAAAAGCACAGCCAGAGAATTAACAATAATCTAAACAACTGGGTGCATGGAGACACCCCAATCAGATGCATAAGGCCAGGTTTTGTTCTGAATCTTTCTCTAATGGTTTGTCCTTCTATGTGGACCCTACTAACCATCATTGTTTTCCTGTCCTACTGCCAGTGCCCCAGCTCTCCCATGCATCAGGTCTAGGCCTGTGGACAGGTTACTTACTCTTCAGAGCCTGCATCTCCTCATCTGCAACATGCGAGTGAAAACGGCCCATCTCTCCCCATGCTTGGGAGAGTGGATGGGACAGGAAGCTCTGCCTTAGGAGGGATGGAGCCAAGATCTGCCACAGTCTCATTATCAAATCTAGTGCACGCTCTTTGTGAGGTAGAGACTGGCAGAGACTCAAGTTGCCTCCCGCCCTGCGCAGATGTGGGCCCTGTTAGTAGAGGTCTTTCATCTTTGCTTACAGCCGTGTGACGCTGCTTCTCCAAGCAGATTTAGGGGAAGATTTGTTTTCATAAATCATGTTTATATGTTACCAAGACCTTGTTTACTGGATGAGGGACAAGTGAAGGATGTCAGGATACATATCTGGAGGGGAGAGGGAGAGGGGAGAAGTTCCAGGGAGTTGTTTGGTACCTATGAGGTGGGAACCGACCCAAGACTGCAGCTTCAAAGCTAAATGCAGAGTTATTTCATCAAGCGAAAGAAAGCCTCCCAGACCGTGCAGAGTAAGGCTCTTTCTCCCACATCCTAAAGTTGTGCCAGTCCACAGGAACCTCATCTCAATTACATCAAGAGCTTCTGGCAAGAATGCTCCATTGCCTAATCTTATACTGGAGGAGGATGTCATGTTGGGCAAAGAGAGGAGAGAGAGAGAGAGAGAGAGAGAGAGAGAGAGAGAGAGAGAGAGAGAGAGAGAGAGAGAGGGAGAGAGGGAGAGAGACCTGAGAAGGAGGCAGTTGCTGGAAATCAGATGGTGTCTAGTGGGTTTACGAAGCTCTTTCCCAGTGAAGAAGTTCTTTCTTCTTTTGGATTTCTTGTACCACCTGCAGAGCCAGGATGAGGTAATCTGCCCAGCATGCTTCTTTTCTTCCCTCACATCTTTTTTATTAGTCATACAAATGGATTTCATTTTGGCACATTTGTACCTGCATATAACGTATTTTATGTTATTTTCACCATCATCATTCCTTTGCCCCACCCTCATCCCTTAGCTTCACAATATTTTTAAATTTCTCTCTCTCTATATATATCATATCTATCCCCCTTGTTACTCATCCTTATACCCTTTGCCATTCCCCTTTATTCCCTTTTTCTGGTCTAATAATACTCTCCTTTTTTCTTTCTTGTCACCTATTTCAGATTCCACATATTAGGAAAAACATGGAGTTGCTATGTTCCTGAGTCTGGATTATTTCACTGAACCTGATAATCTCCAGGTCCATCCATTTTTCTGCAAATGATAATTTTTTTCTTCTTTATGGCTGAATAATACTCCATTGTGCATATATGCCACATTTTTTTTATCCATCCATCTGTTGATGTCCATCCATATTGGCTATCATGAATTGTGCTGAAATAAACATGGGTATGCTGGCATCCCAAGAGTATGCTAACTTGAATTCCTTTGGGTGCATAGTAAGGAGTGGTATCGTTGAATCAGACGATAGATCTATTTTTTCTTTTTTGTTATTTTGAGGAACCACCATACTGATTTCCCTAGTCTGCCAACTACTTTTATTTGAGGAGGGCATGGCATGTGTCGAAAATGTCTTGGAGACATTTTGCAATCCCTGGGAGGGCTCAGAATTAGGCTCTGGCCAGTGAGCATCTGCCTGAACCACATTTTTAAAAATTTTATGAAAAACCAAAATTTCATAACAAAATAATAGGAGAATAATAATAGTTAATACACAGTGTTACCTTCAAAGTAGTTACTCAGAGTAGAAGACATAATCAGAAAAGATTCTTACAAAAGGAAACAGATAGTGACATAAATCTTTCTTTCCAATGAACTAAGATAAACTCGTAGTATAAATGAAACAAGTTAGCAGCACATTTATAATAGCTAGATCTTGGAAACAGAGTATATGTCCATCAACAGATGAATGGATAAGGAAAATGTGATATTTATACACAATGGAGTACTACTCTGTCATAAAAAAGATAAACTTCAAGCATTTTAGGTAAATGGATGCAATTTAAGTGAAATGAGTCATACACAAGCTCGAATATCGCATGGTTTCTCTCAGATGAGAAACCCAAAATATATCTAAATATACAAATAAAGACCAAAATAGAAGAAGGGTGGAGAGGAAGTAGGAAAAAATTCAAATACTTCCCCAAATTATGTATTGCATTATTTTTTAAAAATTTTAATATTTATGCTAATTTGAACCACATAATTTTTTCTGAACCATTAATTAATTTCATTCTAGCTATGTACTCACATGCAGTTAAATTCCTAGTTTGTGTTTAAAACCCTATCATGTCCTTTCTAAAACTACCAGCCACTAGTATATAGGCATATGAGAAAACAAAATAAATAAAATTCCCTGCTCTGATGGACTTTCCCCTCTAACTGTAGGAGATAAAACAAAACCAAAACAAAAAAATTCAAAAAATAATCAGGCAGGTCAGCTTTTATAATGTACTATAAGAAAAATGAAGCAGGGAGGGTCATAGCCACAGCAGCAGGACATCACAGTATTAATACAGGGCTGAAGGACCTCATGTAGACAGTGACATTTGAGCAAAGACATAGAGGGGAAGCAACTAGCACTGCAGGTAAATGGGGAAGAGCACTTCAAGTACAGCAAATACTACAAGAAATACTAAAGGAAGCCTTTTAGGTAGAAGAAACCTGTGGTCAAATTGAAACTCAGATCTTTAAAAAAGCTGAGGAGCAACAGAAATTGTAAATAAGTAAGTAATCATAAAGTAAGTTTTGAAGGATGAGAACTTTTAAAAGATATTGATGAAGATAGGTGTGTAGTTGATAGTATCTCTAGAACTTACATATGTAGCACAAAGGCATGGGAGAATGGGAAGGGGAAAGAAGAAGATATTATTTTAAGGTGCTTATATTACCCATGAAGTGGCCTAAATAGTCTATTAAAGTATCCTATAAGAAGATAAACACATGGACAACCATAAACAATCACTAAGAAATGGAATTAAACAGTATGTATATACTGTATGTATATAATATATATTATGATTTTATATATATATATATATATATATATATATATATATAGTTGTTGTTGTTGTTGTGTTGAGAATCAGACCCAGGGCCTCATGCATGCTAGGCAAGGGCTCTACCACTAAACTGCATTTCCAACCCACAGTATACCTAGTGAGCCCCAGGTAGAAATAAAGTTGAATACTAAAAACTACTTAATTGACTGAAAAGAAAGTAAGAGAAGAATAAAAAGAAGCAAAAAACAGAGGGGAGAAATATGAGACAAATAGGAAGATGGTACATTTAAACACTGCCATATTAATAATTATATTAAATGTAAATAGTCTAGCATACATATAAATTTAAAGCCAGAGATTATCAGATTTGAAGATGAAGAAAGAAGATGCAAATACTTGATTAATGTTTTCATATGGAAATTCCTTCTCTGAATTTTGAAAATTTTACATATTTCAGACAAGAAATTAGGAAGACAAGAAAAATATAAATCTTAGGTACAAATTAAAGCTTAATAATAAATATAGCTATGCTACTGATTTTAAGGAATCTACTGATGTTAACTCAAGAATAAGAGCAGGAAACACTGACATGCAGAGCCTAAGGTTAAGATAAACATTTATAGAAGTCAAGGAAGGAGTGGGTTAGAGAGAGACAGCTGTTACATAACCAGTTAGCCTTGGTCCTAGCTATTGCCATGTTGTAAATACGTGTTTGTGGAGTAGACTAGAAACTGATTTAAAATCTAATATTGTGAAAGCAGTATCAATTGCAATGGCAAAACCAAAATCAAGATAAGCGAACAATTCTTATTGGAACAAGACAATAATCTCATGAATGAGCATGTGACCTAAAAACCCAATTTGAGGATGTCTGGAATGGACACACCCTTAGCAGATCAACCAACATAAATGTAAACATGAGAGAAAATTTTCTGCATTCATAGTGTTTGTCCTAAAAAATGGTAAAGATTAGTGCATAGAACAATTAATACTTCACATGTCTTATTTTTTTAAATGATAGCTTTGGACATTAAATTTTATAGTATTCTTTTTCAAAATCTTAACTTCATGTGGCATTAATTTTGAATTATTATTATTCCTTTTTAAAATATGCTCTATTACCAAACATCAAGTAAAGATTATTTCTAGGGCCAGGGATTTAGCTCAGTGGTTTCACCACCTGGTGCACAAGCACAAGGACTGGAGTTCAATCCCCGGTACCAAAAAAAAAAAAAGATTATTTCTATACGTTAAGAAAAATATCTATTTATAATTATGCATGTTGGCAAAAAAGAGTTATGAGCCAGGGATTTAGCTCAGTGGTGCCTCTGCCTGCCTGGCAAGCTCAAGGTCCCGAGTTCGATCTCTGGTACCAAAAAAAAAGGAGTTATGAAAGTACAAAAAATGTGAGTTAAGAAATTTAAAGATTACCTTGATATCTATTTTTCTTGCTCTTGAATGTCAAAGATGAGTATTTACCTAAAAGAAATTTACTTTGAAAACAAATCCACAAAATATTTAAAAG
Organism: Heterocephalus glaber; assembly: GCF_053883595.1. NCBI lineage: Eukaryota > Metazoa > Chordata > Mammalia > Rodentia > Bathyergidae > Heterocephalus > Heterocephalus glaber. The sequence continues at coordinate 8,813,694 of NW_028258349.1, read as the reverse complement.
CGTAGCAAAAATATACCATGAAAACTTAATTGTGAAGTGACTACCATAGCTATATTAACATAAGACAAAGTAGATGTCAGTACAAAGACTATTATTGGAGATAAAAGGAGACGTTTCATAGGTATACAATCCTCAAATCTTAAAATATAACACACTTAAACATGTATGCACAAAAATATATTTCTTTTCCAATTTGTACAAAGAACATTCACCAATGATGGACAATATGCTTAAACATTAACCATTATTGCATGTTAAAGGACTAGAGTCTTGCAAGATATATTTATAACATGACAGAAATCAATAATTTTAAAAAATCTAAAAAATACCCAAATGTTTGGGGAAAATATTGTAAGAATCTCATGGATCAAAAAAATTAAATCAAAAAAATCTGAACAGAATGAAGCACAATATAATTTATTCAGATACAACTAAAGAAATTCTTCAGAGGAAAATATGATTTTAGAAAAAACTCTGAAAGAAAAGACATAAATTTATACCTTAGTAAGTTAGAACAGATTAAAAAAAGGAACAGATTAAACCCAAATAAGTGGGAGAAAAGAAATAATAAGATGCACAAACCAATACAAATAGAAATATACAAACTGTAGGAAAAAATCAGTTAAGCCAAACATTGTTTGGCTTGAATAAAATCAACAAACCTCTGCTCAAACATCATGATAAAAGAGAAGATATACAAGAAGAATAATCAGAAGGAAGGAAGGAGGGGACAGCACACAAATGCTACTGGCATTTAAAAGATAATAAGGGAATATTATGAACAATTTAATGTAAATAACCTCAACCAACTAGAAGAAATGAAAGACAATACAAAGATGCAAATTCCACCAGAAGAAATAGAAATTTTAAATAGACCACCTTATGAATAACAACAACTTGCAGCAATTAAAGAATGCTTCACCATGAAAACTTCAAATCCAGAGAGCTTCACTGGTAAACTAAATCAAATATGTAAGTAAAGAAGTCTGAACATCTTGCTTTTGAGCATTTTAAAGACTGCATTTGGATTCAAGCATCAGACTAATTCAAGAACAAAATATTACTAAAAGGATTTTGAATAAACTTTATATTCAGAAGGACTGTACAGGCAAGCTTGGAAGTTTTGTAACAGGAAAGGATATCTGAGCATGCCACAAAGGCCCTGTGGTCCATTTATGGTCACAACCACAGAGTCTGGACGTCACAGTCCATGTCACCAGCACCAAAGATGCTACACTCCACCCCTTATCCTGTCACTGCGCTGTTGATGGCTCAGAAATTGAGGCTGGAGCACTTTGCTGGCACTGCATTCTGTGGAGTGTGGTCCGTGCAGTCTCCAATTTGTGGCTTCACTGAGGTTAATTCAAAGACTCATGGCCCCATGACTTAGGCCAGAGGCAGATAGAAAATTAATGAGAACTTTGCCTTCAGTGGAGACAAGTGGTCTCTGCCTTATAAAATGGGGAAGAGCTCATACATAGGAAGCAAGTACTAGATGCTGGAACTATCGTACTGGTACATGCCTAGTCGTACAAAAAAATGAAAACAATCTTGTCTGATCAACATTAGCCTTTAAAATCCAAATCATAGTCAGGCAGATTGGCAAATGTCTATAATCCTAGCACTCTGAAAGTCTAAGGCAGGAGGACTGCATATTTGAGCCCAGCCTGGGTAAATTAGTGACTTAGCAAAACCCTGACCCAAAATACAGTACAAAAAAGAGCTAGAGATGTTGTTCAGTGCAAAGGCCCTAGGTTCAATACCTGGGACTGCATAGTAACAATAACAATAATAATAAAACCCAATCATCCCACTTTATACTCATGTACAGATATGCCAATTTTCAAGAAGTCCAGCAGGGCCAGATTTATTTTCTCTCCAGAGTTGGAATACATTTTTGCTACTTCCCTTGAGTAATATGATATAGCTCTCTTACATACATTATTAGGCCATATAATATGCCATATATATACACATACGTATATATATATATAAACATACACACAGTTAAATATATATGCATGTATATATACATATATATATATATATATAAACTCTAAGTTTACATAAGGATAATAAGATGCTTACAGTGTAACTGACCAAGAGAATGGCAAAAGACATCAGCCACACCATTTAAATTATTATTTTTCTTTCTCCTCTCCTACAACCTCCCAACCCCCCTCTTTCTGCTTCTCCTCCTCTTTCTCTTCCTCCTCCTCCTCTTAAGCAAAGAATCCCATTCATTTGGTGCTTATATGATAGGACTCAGCCGAGTTCCTGTAGCTCCCTGGTATCTGGGGTAGAGATTTTGTCAACACATTCTTACATCACTCTCTTACCTCGTGTTCTAGAATTTCTGAAAGCACCACCACAAGGCAGCTGACATTTTTATTTTACAGATGGGCAAGCTGAGGTTCATGGAGGGAAGAACTTGTCTGAGGTATCAGAGCGTGGCTCTGTCGGTCAGTACTAGGACACAGATTGTTTAGGAATGCATCTTCTTGTGCATATTCTCACTTTCTAGAGTCCAGGTCTTCAGGGAGGAGGCTGGAATCTCTTGCCATTAAGTCTCACAAAGCCATTGTTCTGAATCTGTTTTCTGCTTCCTAGCCCTGTGATAAGAATATCCTAGAAACTGGATTTTTCTATAAAAAACCTTTCCCCATGTGGACTGTGTACTTTCTGCCTCAAATTCTCTTTGGCAGTTTCACAGCTTAAAAATACTTGAGTATCTCTTTAACTTTGTTTCACCCCCTCATTGTAAAAGTTCACTTTTCCCTTGTGTTTCCTCCAGGAATGCCTTACGCTCTGCTGGAAGGGTCCACCTCTCTCTTCTTCCCTCTCCTAATTTCAATTTTCACTGTGCCTCCTTTCCATTGGCAGCATCTTTTCCAACCTCATGCTTGGATTTCTTCTCTTCAAGCTAAATACAAAATATGAAGAAAGAACTTAAGCTTCTTTCTTCGAGACCTTTAAAAACTCTTAATTAGATTCAAATGTGAAAATGTAAGTCCAGAAGATGTGGGAAAGTACCCCTGGTCCTGCTTCCCTGGAAGATAGATAATACTAGTTGACCACAACTCCATGAGGGCCTTCTTCAGGTTAGATGTGTTTAAAAAATGTTATGTGGAATGAACTGAGGCTGGCCTAAATAATGGTTACACGTTTCTAACCCTATTATGACTTCTGCACTGTTGAGACTCAGATGCAGAGAGTCAATTTAATCATAATCCTTACTCACATTATATATTGTCACCACTGATCTATACAAGACCCCTCTTTGTATTTGTGTATTTGTTCTCTCTTAATCCCATTCCCTTCCTCCCACAGAAAACAACTGTCATGTGTTTACTGCTTATCTATTCATTAATCTGTGTTCTTGGCAAATATATGCTGTTGCTACTGCACACGTATTTTAATTTTTGTAAATGTTAAGATCCATGTTACTTTGTGTATATAAAATCAGCTGCTTTGGGTGACTATGTGTTTCCACATTTTGCTAATCTTCTCAGGGTTACACATACAGGCTCCCAACTCTTGTCTCCAATAATCAATTCTGCAATTCTGTGATCAATATCCATGTATCCCTCCAAATATCCATTTATCCTTGAGGATGGATCCAATGCTAGAACTCCTGGGTCACAGGCTATGAAGGTTGAGATGGTGGGCCACTCACGTATCCTCTTCCAGACCAAGAGAGCCCTCAGCTACTGAGCATGTTGGCTATCAGGGAAGGAAGAACGCTGCTTTGCCCAAGATTCCTGTCCCCTGTCTCAGGTGGAATGAGGGCCACCCTAGCTCTGCAGACACCTGTAGGATGGACCTAACAGCTGAGACCTTTTTGGTGATGTCATAAGCATCACTCCTCCGAATGTTGATTCTGAGCATGTGCTCCAGTAAACTGACTGCTTATACTGAGCATCTGTTTTCCAGGAAACCACCCTGAGTTGTAGAGTACGCCCTTAGTCTGACTCAGCAGTGGCAGTTGCCCTCCAGAATGGGTGCACCAGCAAATATTGCCCCTAGCACATCAAAAGTGCCCGCTAGTCTGTCATCCCTGTATGTACTCAGGAGTTTCCGGCAGCCCAAGTTTTATGGAAATATAAAATGGCACTTTTTTGTTCATATTTGCATTTCTCTGATGACCAATGATTTTTCAGCCTCACTCTTTAAACTTACTAGAGTTTGGAATTTTCTATAAGTTGCCTATAAACGTATGATTTGGTCATTTTCCCTTTGGAGTTACTGTCTGGGTGTTATCCCTTTGCAGTTTGGGCTTATTATCATCCTCCAAGGTGTCTTTCACTGAACCAAAACTCTTTGTTTTCACGCGATCAAATCTGTCAGATCTGTTTTGCTAGTCATTTGAGTTTTTGAAGTTCTCTTTAGAAAATACTCTCCACTTCCAAAGTCACAATGATACTATGTTTTCCTCTAATAATTATACATTTTAACCATTCAGATTTTTCATATTTTAACCCAGTTAGAGTCCATTCAAATGTGACATTAAATAGAGATATTGTTTTATATTTCTCTAAAGAGTAATCTAGTTTTGGCCTTAATCACCTACTAATAAATTTGGCCTTTCTCCTTAGATCTATGTTAAAATTTGTCTACTAGTTGTTGTGTTCTTTGCCAATACCATGCCATTTATATTGCTGTGACTTCTTAATGTTACTTTATACTTGGTACAATCTTCCTTATTTAATTTTTGATTTTAGCATCAAACTAATGACTTTTATATATTAATTTCACCTAACTTTAGGGTAAATGTGTCAATTTTCTAAAAAATATTCATCTGGACTTTTTATTTGAATTGAATTTACAGAGTAAGTATAGGAAAACTGATGCATTTATGTAAGTTATGCCATCAGAGATTTTAAAGTATCATTTCTTTAGACTTTGCATGTTATTGCTATTTTTAAAGGTATCATATTTGTAACTTATGTTTCCTAGTTGGTTATAGTTGATAAAAAGGAATAGGATTTGATTTTATTTTTTAATTTGACATTCCATCCAGCCATCTTGCTGAACTCCTCCGCCCACTTCATTGATATATATAATTGACAAATAAAAATCTTTCTTATTAGTTAGAACAGTTCTTGCTCTGATTTTGGATTTTTTGTTTGTATGTTTGTTTGATACATGATCTTATCACCTGCAGATGGTGATAGTTTAACCAGCAATGGCGAACCTTTTAGAGTTTTCAATGATAACAAACAGCCTGCTGTGGCACGTGTGCCATTGATTCACCACTACTGACCATCCCTTTCCAATCTCTGCTTTTCCCACCCAGCTGTCTTTCAATTACTGACATAATGGACAACATATATTCCATTCAAATTAACTTCTCGCAATTCAAAAGTTAAAAAGTATTGACTGTTATTTTTATTTTGCTAGAGTTTGAATTATAACTAAGGGTTAAAACTAATCAAAACATACAGAGTGCACAAGAAGTGATTGAAAACTATTGTAATTATTTAAATTTCTAAAAAAATCATTCAAGTAAAAGGTACATTGCCTTTAATCCTTCCCCAGATACTCCCCCTTGCTTCAAACACATCTATCTCATTGTTCTTGTCACAAAGCAGTTCTGTAAGTCCTCTTTCACGAGTACCTTTGTGAAGTATGACCAAAAATTGGTGAACGCTACAACTGAGTGCCATCCAATGGAAAGACAGGCTCATAAAAACATTAGTGTTTCCTCATCCACATTATTCACCTGATTTAGTATGGTATGACTTCTGGATCTTCTCCAAAGGTCAAAGTGAAAGGTAAATGAGTCGATTCAGGGTATCAAGCTGGCCATGAATGCACAACTAAAGACAGTCTTAAGTATGATAAAAAACAAACACATGAATACAATCCTTTCGGTGCCTCCTCTCAAAATATTTCTGTTCCAATGACTACTTTTTTGTGACTCCCATGAAATTCACCCCAGTTTGGGCCCAGATCTGAGGATCCTTCTTGTCTTTCCACTTGCTTCCTTGTGCATCTTCCGTCACCCAAGAAGAAAATGTTTGTGTGAGAATGAGTTGGGGCATGCAGACCTGAGCTGCCCCAGGCTGCTCCAGCCAAGACTGATCCAGTGCAGCAGACATGCAGATGCAGAAGCCAGTTCTAGGCACAATCAGTGGAACTGCCCACCCAAGATGAGCCAAGCCCCATATCATCCCACAGCTATAGGAGCTCAATAAATGCTATTGCTGCAAACACTGAAGTGGCTGCATTGTGTGGCCTTTTAGTTACCTAACAATTGGCAACTTCAAGTGTGTCACATACCATTGCTCTCCTTAGTCACCATCCCAGGTAAAAATTATAGCTGACACAGAGAAAATTCCCTATCAGCTCTGCCCACCAGTCCCCCTCCCTATCCCCAGTGACTGAAGCCTGCAGGAGAGTGAGGTCACTATTGTCACACCCACTGTGGCCAGCACAGGTTAGGAATAGTACTGAAGCTCACCGAGGGCCGCAGTTGTTGTCCCATGCCAAGGACATGGCTGAGGTCTTCAGAGGACTCAGAAAGCCCTGGAGAGCTGGTCCCTAACAAAGAGGAAGCCCCAATAATCCAAAAATGTCCTGTGCCTCAGAAGCTCTTTGGAACCATAAATAGTTGTAGGCACAGCCCTCACTTGTGATCTCTGAATGCAAAGAACAATTTCCAGGAAGGTCCCAGTTCTGTAGGGTTTTGCTACCACCATTCATTCTGCCAAAACTTTGGCAAATGGGATTGCTGGCAAGGGATTTGGCAGAGCCTGCAGCCTCCAGGTTGGTGTGCCCAGCCGGCGTTCTTGGTTGGAGAATCACATTTCTTTTAAACTAATTCTTATTGTTGTCCACTTCACAGTTTTGCTGCTGTGCTATAGACCCTAGTATCAATTTTAGTTGAAAATGCTGCAAAAACAAAAAGGTAATGCCACTTCCCACACTGTTTCAAAAGGTTTTTAAGTGGAAAAAGGTATTTAGTATTTTTAATAAGCATCTTCAATACTATTGAGTTGGTTTCTTTGTTCATATCACAAGATTAATTATGCTGTCAGACACTTTCAAGGCCTGCTTAACAAAGATTCAGTGATATAATGGTTTGCTTTGCACTGCCTTTTTTCTGCATAGCAATCACAATCAGCATTAGACAATTTAAAACCCTTTCACCAGCCGGAAGTTCTGAAGAGCCTTTTAATCAACAAAAGTAATTTTGCAAACAACTAGATACAGCATTTTTCATATTAACTAACTTGCATTTAAACTCTGCAGGCTTGAGTCTTCCCGGTCTCTTATTTCAGGAAACGGGGTTAGTCCCAGGGCCTAGAATTTGAAAGTGGGGATCACAACACTCTGTCTTCCCTGGGTAACCCCAAATTCTCCTGTCTTGTTGCATCTTTCTGGTTATTAAAAAGATAGCATCAATACTCAAATGTAGTCATTTATTTTAATTATCTCTGTACATATCTTGTCTAATCTTAAATACTTTTTTTTAAAAAATAGGGGATTTAAGGGGCCGGGGATTTAGCTCAGCGGTTCCGCCGCCTGCCTCGAAAGCCCAAGGACCCTAGTTCAATCCCTGGTACCAAAAAAAAATAATAATAAATAAATAAAAATAATCTGGTTTCTCAGAGAGTTGCATCATGTGATTTTTTAACAACCATAATTTGTATTCATGAGTTGTAGCTTTACGTAGTTGTTTCTTTTTTTTTTTTTTAAATTTGTGTGCTTTTTATTTTATTTGTGTATACCTCGGGTTAGAAAATTCTATGAGGATCACTTGTGAGATTTTAAGAATTTCATGATATTTTTTTCTTTGAGGTTGGCAATAACTGAGATGGGACAGGAGTTCTGTGCTCACATGGAAGCAACCCCATTCAAAAACTAAAGGTTTTGAGATTTTGTACTTGAAAGATAGCTTCTGTAGCAGGAGACACATTTAGCTTTTTTTTTTTTTAATCAGAAACATTTTTTAAATGAAACTAACCTGTTAATGACACCTTTAAAACATTCATTAAAAAAAAAAAAAAAAAAAGAAGGAGAAGAAGAAAGAAAGAGGAGGAAAGAAAGGCCCAGCCAGCAGCGGTAATTTGTAGCATTGCTGTGTGTAGTAATTAGCCATAGCAGCAGTGATTCCTGCACCCTAAACCCCCATGTGTTTGACACTACTTCAACCCTGGCGAGAAGTGACCCAGGGATCTGGAGCCACAGGACACGAGGAGCAAGTCCTGTCACAAGAAATAACAGGGTCAGGAGACACGACTAATGAAGTCATAGCAACTGGTGCACGGAGCCAATCAGAAGAGGCTCCAATCTGTAAATGAGGGTATAATTAGCAGAAAAAATAACATGCTTTGGTGGAATTGGAGGGGAGCCTGTAATGACTGGATATTGAGAAAGATTCCGAAAGATTAGAGCAAACATTATGCAACAAAGAATACCTAATTAGGGGAAAAAAGTGAATATGCCTTAATTAGAGGGAAATACATGATTGAAAGACGCAAAGTTGTCTTTTAATATGAATGTAGTAATGAAGGTTAGTGCATAGCTCCTGGTTTGGCTCAGCAAAGTGCTCTGTGAATTAGTGGCAGCAGCACATTCTTATCTCTTTGCAGACGGTGTTTTTTGCAAGGATACTCAGAGAGGTCCCTGAGCATCCTTTGCCCCTTTGAGTGTTGGTAACATAGGTAGCTACCTGTCTTGGCCCCCAAAGATTGTACCTCTTGGAGAATGCTCCCCCATATCATATGGTGCTTAAAATGGAAAAAAAAAACCCAGATCATTGTGTGCAAAAAAATATCTAAGTGTGCTTGGGTCAGCATCTAGGCGCATAGCTTACTTTGGATGGCTTCCTTCCCATCTCTAACCAGCAAGGTGTGCATTTTGTTTAGGGAATTAAGACAGAGCCTTCCTCTTCCCAAACCACCCAGCCCAAGTAGGTCTGTCTTGTCACCCAGCAGGGTTTCCGGGGAGTTTTTATGATCCATGAAAATGAGAAAACAATGCCACCAGCAGCCTTTTCTCCAGTGCAGCAGATATTTCATGACTACAAGCAGCTGCTAATTTTTCCCCAATAGACAAACTACATGTTGTTTCAATTCCTCTCTTTTTTCCTTTTTGCCAAACTGTTCTGAGTATTGATTTTCATTTATTTTACACGATTCTTAATTGTCATCATTAGCTATCTATGCCACATCCCCCTGCTTAAATATACCCTGTCAATTTCACAGCATATTTATAGATTAATTTAAATGTGTTTTTAAATTTATGACCGCATACCTTTGGTATGTTGGTAACATTAAAATACTTATAGTACAGAATTTTTTAATTAAAACTATTCATCAAAGGAAGTCCAGGTAGCGAACATCTCCTTGTTTTCGGTGGGGGTTCTGGCAGCCAGAGCAAGCAAAATAATAGGTCAATTAAAAAAAAATCTAAAGATAGCGTTTCCAAAGACCCAATTGTTTAATGAACATTTGCCAACTGATCCTCCCAAATTAAATTATGAACTTGATTTTTAGTTATGGGCGTCAGAGCTCCACATGGCAGAAGAGGAAAAGAGGTCAGGAAAGGGATATTCCTGGCCCTGCTGCCTAAAAGCAGGGTTTGGTTTTCAAAGCCTGCCTAGCAGTGCAAGAGGGACCACTTTGGGGAAAGTGACACCCCGATATCATGCTGAAATCCATGTATCTCACTGAGTCTGTGTCTTGGGTCCACTTGCTGGGTCAGCTTTCTTCATCCTTTTTAATAACCACAGCCCCATCATGTCCTGCTTTTACTTGAGGGCCTGCTCAGGAAGGGAGAGTATTGGTTCATCTCCTGGTCCAAGAAAGCTGCTTAGCTGATACTGAAAAAGATTTTTTTAAGGCACACATCAGGAAGAAAGAGAGGCTCCTCTGCTCTTTCCCCACGTGTGCTGCTATTCACTTTGCAGAACTGTCAGCTGTCTGGAGAACCCTTGGAAGCAATCAGTGGATCTGTGGTTTCCTTAGCCGATGCCTCGGCTGCTGCTATTACTGTCCCTACCTCTACAGAGGGTACCGTGCTGACTGTGAATGCAGGTCTCAGAAGCCTGCTCTGGAGGAGCCAACAAGCAATTAGTATAATTAAAAAGCCAAGCACCACCCCAAAATGAGATTATCAGGCACCATGTCCAAGTCCTGGAAATAACTGAACACTCCAAGGACTCTCAGACCAGCAATGGATAAAAAGATGATGCTCAATTTCCTCCTACTTGGCTAGCCAGGTCAGAGGAGGTACTTGATGCTGTGTCTTTGAAATGCCTCTGTCTTCTTGTCTTGTTTAAATTTAAGTTTGCCCTATTTTTTAGTATTTTCCTCCTATTTTCTGCTGGTTTATTAAAAAATAGTAGGCCATAGACCCAACATTCCAGTAATAAATGTCACATTTCCAACACTTTAAAAATAGAATTTTCTAAAAGCCAAGGGGGATTTTTTTCATCAGTATGTATAGTTTATACTGTTGTATAAATCCTCTTTTTTTCTATTTCTCATCCCTTACCATCTTAAAAATCCATCTTCTTGCTTGTATTATCTGAGGCCCAACTCTGGGAGAATGTTGTTCACAAACAGGATATGATTTTTTAAATTAGAAGATTATTTGTGATATTTCTAACAAATATGGAAAGAATAAAATTGACTTGTACATTGTTATTATTTTTATTTTCAGTATTCAGCTGAGGGGGGTGGGAATTTTAGGGATAGGGCAAAATTCCAGTTTTAACTAATAACTTAAATAATAAAACATTTTCCAGTTTTCTAATATTCATTAGCTCATGCAAGTTTATTTCAAGCTGTATGTTAGAAACATGAGATGGTTTTCTACATGATTACTAGTGGCTTTCTTTTTTTTCGGCAATTGTAGGGATTGAACATAGGGCCTTTGCCCTGAGCTACATCCTAGCATCTTTAAAAAAATTTTTTTTTGAGACAGGGTCTCACTTCATTTTTAAATTGCCTAGGCTGGACTCAAAATCGTGATCCTCCTGACTCAGCCTCCCAGAATGCTAGGACTATAGACTTGCACTACACACCCTGCCTACCAGTGGCGTCTTGAAGAGGCTGGTGAACTGGACACAAGGCAACCAGGAGGTGACCACTTGGTCCTCACCATGTGGGATCCTTCCTGGGCATCCTGGGGAGAAATTCAGTTTTTCTGTAAATGGGCCCAGCAGCCTGTAGGAAGGCTGTTTCATGCACATCCTGTCATTCATCCCCTGATTTATTTCCAATGTGAGCTTTTATCAAAATGTCCTCTCTGACAAGAGCAGGGGCAAAGGCAGATAATCATAGAGATAGCTAATGGGGCAGGGTTGCATTGGAATTGGACCAAATCCTCCTTTTACCAGACTTTGAATGCTAAATGAATCACTCAGATTTATATGGAGGTGGGAGCTCCATGAGGTCCGAATCAGGGCAAAATAGGGTTACAATTCAATAAAACGCATGGCAATGCTTTATTGACTAATGAACCTACCGTGCCGCCAACTGCTGTATTTTACTGTCGCAGACCATAACTGCCTGGCAATTACATTGTGAGTATTTGCTAAAGACATGACTGTATTTTCCCCAGATTGGGAAGAAGGTTCAGCAAGAGAGGCTCTGGAGAAAGCAGGTTGCACACCTTTCCCAAGTCTTCCGGGGATAGAAGCCCAGCACCAATAATAGCAGTGCAAACAAGTTGAGGCTGCTATTTTTAAATGAGCTGTTATTATTGACTAACAGAGGTTGTGGTGGGTGGAATGACAAAGCCTCGGGAGCCAGAGAGTTGCTGTGAAGACTTCCACTGGAGATCTCGTTAATGAGAAGCAGCTAAGTGCAGAGTTAAATGCCTGTGCCATGCTGCTGCCCCATCTTCTCTGGAGGAGAGCTGAGCTGTGTGGCTGCTCTGCCCATGTTCTCCCCTGGCCCTGCCTTTCTGCCGACATTTCATCTTTGGCTGAGTGAGGTCATCAGGTACTATAAGGAGCGAGGGCACCAGGCTTTAAGTGGAAGAGATGATGCCTATTTGCTAATGACCAGGGACATTTTAAATATTGAAACATAGAGAAGTCACCACTGTGGTTGGCTCTGGTCCCACAATGCACCGGTTACATGTGTTGAAATGCATGATCTAGAGCTCTTCCACTGTGACTCTGTGTCCATGACACACACACACACACACACACACACACACACACACACACACACAGTGGTGGGCTAAGCCTACTCCTAATCGTTCTGTACCTTAGTGCATCTGCAATGAGCATTAGTTTAGGAAAATTTGATGCCTGTAGGATTGGAGCTGATCTGTGATGTTATAGGCACCTGGTAGCCCCAGGAGGGCAGAATCAGCCTATAGGACCTCAGAAGCATTGTGTTCAGAAAGGTTGATCCACAGTGGATGAACTATCCAATGGGATGATTCAGTAGCACCCTTTTCCCCCATTCCATGTGTCTCTAAATGCTGCTTACAATTCAACTGGAGCCAAGTACAGTGGCAAACAACTGTAATGCCAATGCTCTAAAAGGCTGGGGCAGGAGGACTGCAAGTTCAAACTCAGCCTAGGCAATTTAGTGACTTAGCCACACCCTGACTTGAAATTTTCAAAAAAAAGACTGGGGATATAGCTGGCTGCAAAGGCTCTGGGTTTAAGCTTCAGTACTGAAAAAAAAAAGTTTTTCAGTTGGTTCATGATTAGGGATGTACAGGGGATGAATATCATGGATTATTTAGAGTAAATAATCCTGCTTGTAGAATGATTCATGGAATCAAATTTCACCTTGATATTTTTAATTTTGTTCTTTTTTATTAGTACATGTTTGCATTATATAAAGGTTACGTTCCTTGTGTAGAATTGGTACATGTACATAACATGTCTGAATTCTTTTTTCGTCCCCTTTCCCTCACTCCTCTCTCCATCTCTCGAACCCCATCCCTTTTGAAAAAGATCTCCCTACTTCTTATTATCTATCTTTTATTTTGCTCTTTATTTACATTTTGGAATGATTACTAATAAAGAGGAAAAATGCAATATTTAAGCTTGTATGTCTGATTTATTTCACTTAACATTATGGTTTCAAGGCACATTCATTTTCTCATAAATGACTCAAGGTTATCCTTGATGGCAGAGTAGTACTCCATTGTGTATAAATATTATATTTTCTTTATCCTTTCATCTGTTCATAGACATATAGGCCACCTCCAAAGTTTAACTATTGTGAATTGTGCTGCTATAAATATGTATCACTGTAATATGATGTCTTTAATTCAGGAAGACATGAAGGGAAATAGGTGGGTCAAATGGAATTTCTAGCTTCAGTTTTTTGAAGAATCTCCATACGATTTTCATAGTGGTTGTATTAGACTAGTTAGTCTACATTCCCACCAGCCATGTAGAAGTGTTCCATTTTCCCTGCAGCTTCTCCAATATTTCCAATTATCTAATTTCTTGATGATAGCCATTCTTTCTGGGGTAAGATGGAATCTTGGTGTCATTTTAACTTCTATTTCTCTGATGGCCAGGAATGTTGAATATTTTTTCATGTATTTATTGTGTATTTATAGTTCTTCTGAGAAGTGTCTATTCATTTCACTTGCTCATTTTTTGATTGGGTCTTTTATTTGGGGAGGTCTAATTTTTTTGAGCTCTTTGTATATTCTAGATGTTAGTCTTCTGTCAAAGGAAGAGCTGGCAAATTTTTTCCCCATTCTGCAGGTTTTCTCTTCACTCTGTTGGTTGTTTCCTTTGCTGTGCAAAAGCTATTTAATTTAATATGATCCTATTATTGACTCTTGATAATATTTCTTGTACCTTGGAGTTTTCTTCAGAAAGTCCTTGCCTACACCTATGTCTTTGAGAGTTTTACCTATTTCATCTTCCAGCAGATTGTTTCTGTTTTAATATTTAGATCCTTGATCCATGTTTATTTTATTTTAGTTCACGGTGAGATATATGGGTCTAGAATCAATCTTCTTCATATAGATAGCCAGTTTTCCCAGCACTATTTATTAAAAGGCTATCTTGCCTCCTGTGTATGTTTTTGGTCACTTTCTCCAAGATCAAATAGCTAAATGTGCCTAGAGTTGTTTCTGCTTCCTCTATTCTATAACATTGATCTACGTGTCTGTTCTTGTGCCATGCTCTTTTTATCTCTGTGCCATGCTGATTTTATCTCATGCTGTTTTTATCACAGTTGCTTTGTAATATAACTTCAAATGCAGGATTGTGGTGCTTTCTGCTTTGCTGTTGTCATTCAGGATTGCTTTTACTGTTCTGGATCTCTTCTGGGTTCCATATGAATTTTAGGTTTTCTCTAGTTCTGTAAGGAATGCTGTTGGTATTTTGACTGGGATTGTGCCATCTTAACATTTTGTACATTTATTTATTTATTTTGGTACCAGGGATCAAACTCAGGACCTTGTGCTTGCAAGGCAGGTCTGGTGCCACTGAGCTAAATCCCCAGCCCTCCTTAAATTTTTTTAAACTAACAAAACATATTGAATATATGTACATATTAGTACATACATATGATATAGAACCACATCAACCCTAAAATAATGCTAGCTTATATTATACAGTGCTCACATCAAATCAGGAACTGTTCGAAGTATTTTACATATATCACCATGACTGCGGTGCTCACAATTCTATGAAGCAAATGCCATCTGATCTACATTTTACAGAGAAGGGAATTAAAGCACAGAAAGGTAAAGCCACTTGTCCAAATTCATGTAGCACAAAGAAACAGAATGAGGATTTAAACCTGGGTCATGGAGCTCTAAAATCCATGCCTACAACCCTATATCATCTGCCTTCTATTCTCGTGAGGTGGGACTTGGATGAATGGGGTTAATGACAGGGATCAAAAAGAGCTTTGGACTGATCTCTTATGTCTTAGAGATCACTACCATTTATTATGGCAAATTGTGTTCCTACAAATTAGGTAAGACTATCCTGACCTGCACTGCATGAAGTCAAAGCTTAGGTTTGATTTTGTGGCTTGGTATTTTAACAAAATAGGAAAATTCTGGTTGTTATAGGCTGATGAGAAGAGCTGAGAAAGACTCAGCACATAGGTGGTACAGTGACCCCAAGGATGGTCACATGGATGGTCAACCTGCTCAGGGACACTTCTTGCCACTTGTAAATAGTGAGTGACTGTTCCATTTAGAGCAGGAAAAATTAATCCCGCTGAAGCCATAGTGTTGACTGGAGGTTTTTTTATTTTTAATATTTTCTGTTTAGTTGAATAGTCTTGTGGATTAGTTACATTTAATTTCCAAATCGGTTTTGATTGGCCTTGTACCAAAGCTCTGAGCTTCAGAAGTGGCCTGAGATGTTTCCCTGGCCCCCATTTCCTTCCCCATGGTCCCACCCAAGGCAGGTGTCCTCTGAGGCTGCTTATTCCCCATCCTCTCCTTGCCTGCCTTCTTCCTCCCTGGCAGGCCTGCAGACCCCCTCCTGTAGCCCATTGCTCTTCCAGGGTAGGTCTTTCTTTGGTTTCCCTTTGGATGACCCTCATGTCTAGCTTTTAGTGGCCCTTAGCTTTGTGCATTATAATACATTTTATAAAGGGATTGGAAAGCTCATTTATGTCAAAGAGTCAGTGGCTTGTGTTGAAGGTGGTTTGCATTTTTAAAGGGTCAGATATATTTCTCATAAAAATGTAAAGATGAGATTTCAGGTGCTCTAGAACTTGAGGAAGATGGTGTTCATTTATCCACACATCCCATTGGCCTTTGAGGGGCTGATGAGTGGAGAGAACTTGAGCAGGCACCACAGCCTGGCAGCATATTCCTGAGATCTACAGGTTCTATGCAGAGGGGTTTTGAAGAAGGAAAGAGGCCTGTGGGACATTGATCTCAGAAGGACTTCTTAATAGCATGGGTGTCCTGGCTTCTGGACCTTAGCCCATGCCTCTAGCTTTAGCGGGAAAGTTAGGGGCTGGAGTGTGGTCTGTGGACACAACACATTCCCTCTCTGGAGCTCTGCTTTCCCAGCAGTAAAATGAAGGGCTTGAAGACTGATTTCCAAGGGCCTCCCAATGCCACATCCTTGAGACCTGGGTTGACTGCAGCCATATCCAAGGATGAGCTGCAGAAGAAGATCAGCACAGTTTCCATGGCTTGATTCCCTCCCAGCAGCCAGGCCACCTACCCAGACAGAGCATGACTGCTAACAAGTTCTCTTTGTTTACCAGAAGGAAGGCTGACTGGCTGTGCTTTACTGCCAAATCAATGGGGAAACATCTGGCCATGTGGAGGGGATAGTTTGCCTGCACTGCAAAGCCCAATGTTAAAGACATAATGGGAATTTGTGACACTCCATGGAGACCTTTAGCCCCATAAACCAGAGACACTATGTAGTCATTCATCTGTGACAGGCATAATAAGGATAATCGTCACTTAATAAGTAACCCAAAGCTAATTAAATGTTACTAATATATGCTGCAGAAATTCCTTTTCCCCCCTTTAATACCATGTATAATATTCACCTGTATCAAGGGATAAGTTCCTGGAGAAGTTCCTACTTGTAGGAAAAAGGGGACCACTTCCATAGAGCTGAGAAACATGGGTCCCTTGCTTCTTGGAATTCTTTTAGCACATGTAAAGGAAGATGCCCATTGCTCAAGGAGGGCGTAGAAAGGAATTCATGGAGATCCCTGAAGACTTACATTCAGTGTGGCCAGGTATTAGCTTGTTGAGAGATGGCATGTACAGGACTGCCTGGAGAAAGAGCTCAGAAGGATGTGAGCTCAGGTTCAGTCTAGCTTTGCATCCATGGTGAGTGGGTTCTGGAGTACAGACTATAGCATGTGCCCGGGTTTCATATCAGCTGGTCACTGGCTATGGGCTACCTGGGGATCAGGGATAGGGACATAGCTTCCATCAGTGAAGGGCAGTGCTCCAGCGAAGGGGCACCTGTGAGCGGTCACCTGCATTCACTGCACCTGAGGGATGGAGCCCTGGCTGCTAAGGAGCATCTGTGTAGGGACCACAGTGATGGCCACACTGCTTGTCTTAATGCCAGAAAAAAATCTTATCTTCTATGCGCTGTGTCCACCCTGGCCCCAGGGAGGCTCAGACTATCAGTTCCTCTCCCAGTGGCTGAATCCACACATAATTTTAGTGGGCATTCCCTAAAAGCCCCTTCTCATTACAATATCTTCTTTTCTCCCTGGCTATATTGAGGTGGGAAGACTAGCACTGTTGACCCATTTCATGGTTGAGGAATATTGAGCCCTTAGAGAGGCTGGGCCCTACACAAAGTTCCCCACCAGAGGTAGAGCTGGGCTCAAGCATAATCCTCCAGTGAGCAGCCCAGGCTCCTGGAAACCAAGAAACTCCTAGGATGCCTCCACCAGCAGAAATGCCACATCATAGTCTGTGCAGCAGTCACATGCAGGGCCTTCTGGTCATGCTGACCTGGGCTAGGGTCAGCCCAGCCCGCTGACTTCAATATTCACTGCTAGCATGAGTCAGCCACAATTTTCCAGTCTATTGCATTCTGCCATCTATCCAACTACCTTCTGTTCCTTCTCAAAGTGTCCACCCCTCAGAACTCCAACTTGTATTGGTTTTTGCCTTGTCATGTGGCTCTGGCGCTAACCATACCTAGCTACCCCTAACTGGCCTTCCAACTGGCAGTTTCTGCATCCCCTGACATTTATCTTAGCTCCTGTTCCTGGAAGGATGATGGCTCACAGCTTTTGATGTTGGGTCTGAGAATACTGAGCTGTCTGTGGATTGTTGCACTTTGATGTCTTCTGACCCATGAACAGTGACCAGGACATAGTATATATACTGGTGGCTATTTCCCTTCATGGGGCCTGTAGGTAGGGCAGTCTCCATACCTTCTAGTGCATGAAACTCATATGGCTCCATATCAGGGAGTCTGGGGGTCAGAGCCTCATGACGATGGGAGGTTGGATGAAGGCTCTTCACTCTAAAGTCTGACTCTGAGACTCAAACTGTAATTCTCAGAAATAAAGAGTACAAACCAAGCATAGTAGGACATACCTACAATCTCAGCAATCTAGGAGGCTGAAGCAGGAAGATTGCAAGTTTCAGCCCAGCCTGGGCAATTTAATGTCTTAACAAGACCCTGTCTCAAGAGAAAAAAAATTAAAAAGGGCTGGGAATATAGCTCAGTGAAAAGTCCCTGTGTTCAATCATCAGTACCATAAAAATTAAAAAATTAATAAAGTGGACAAGCATTTACTATCTAGGTATTGGTCTACTAGCTAAAGTATTTCTAGTCCAACCTTCTGTGAAACAGTCAGAAATAAACTACAGATGGGCTTTTAGCAAGCTACTACCATGTCCACTAACACCTCTCAGGTGGCTTCCCATGGATTGGCACAAATAACTTGGTGTGTGTCACCATGTACCAGGGTGGGAGGGGAAAGCGGGCTTCAGAAATAGGCACCCAGACCCCTCTTGACAGAGGAAGGAGTTGTTATTTAAAAAGGGGGCACTGGATTTGCTATCAGAAGATCTGCTCTGTGACACTGGCCAGTGAAATGGTCACTCGATGCTGCTGTTCCTTGTCTGAGAAAGTAGGACAGGGATTCCACTGGGCCTGCCTTCCATGTGGTCCGAGAAGTTGAATGGGTGGATGTGTGTACAAGCTTGAGTGTGTGCAAGTCTGTGTGTATATGTGCATTTGCACATGCACTTGGTCATCCCGGCTCTGGGCATGCATCTGCGCTGTGTCCTGGACTTGTAATGCAAATGGAGCCCCTTCCTGTTGTCAGCAGGAGTCAGGTCCCAGGGCTCCTTCCTCCTCTGGCAGCTCCCACCCCATCCCAGGGTCCTATGTCCTGTAGTCCCATACCATCATGATTCTGCTGATTCTATTTTTCTTAAGTTGTCAGTATTATAGAAATCCCCACAGAGAAAAAGGGAGCCCTGCCTTGCTTCCAACTCGCTCATATACAGTAGCTTGTTTTACGACTTTGTTTTAAAAACTATTGGCTTAGGGTGCAATAACACAGATGTCTCTGCCTCACAAGAGAACCGTGAATTTCCACTTCTCTCTCCTCCATGACAGCTCCATTACCTTCCATGGAGAGTCTCTTCTTGGCCCTGGAAAAAGGAAAATTTTTAAAATGGTGTTTTTGCCCGCAACTGTCCCTTACAATAGGGCCATTAGATCAATAGGCTAGGTGCCCACTCTGCCTGTTGGGGCCCCTGCCCTGTGCTGGGGAGTCTGCTCCGTCAGCAGCCACCCGGTGGTGGAAGAAGACTTAATGTCCCTGTCCCCAAAGGAGCACTAAAGCCATTGCCAAAGAAATATCTGTTTTCTGCATCCTGCAGGCATTTCCATAAGTGGTGGCAACCCAGTGGCAGGGGAAACTTTGTTGCTGCCTTACTAAATCTTCACCTGCCTGACCCCAGCCTGACAACTTCTTAACACGCATGGAGAGCAGTCAGGGCCGAAGCTCCATCAGCCTCTCTTGAAAATGTCGGTGTCCGGGTTGGAGGAGAGGTAGGAGCGGGCAGGAAGGCAGATTTATACACACGTCACAGCTGGCACAGCAGCAGAGTCGGGCTGTCTGTGCTCACGTGCAGAGCTCTCTGTAACATGTCAGACTGTCATGCCACCTCTTCCCTGTGTGTGTAAGAGGTAAGGTGTGAGCTTAATTAGCATAGAACAAAATTTCTTACTCTCTAATAATAACACCTTGAATTGTTATGTTACCTGCTCTCTGAGGAGCTCAGAGCATTAAAAAAAAAGTGCCATTTCCTTTCATCTCTTTGTATTCTAGAGACAAAGACCATATCCCCATTTCACAGGAAGGGAAACCAAGGCTCACAGAACCACAAGAGAGCTTGACTGCATCCTTTGGACTTCGTAGTTTCCCTTCAGTTCTGTTCAGAGTTGATGAGCTTTGCTTCACCAAAGAAGTGTGATGGGATCAACTGGAGCGAGGGCTGTGGAACCACAAGAGCCTTTTGATAATTGTAGGGAATATTCACAAGTGGAGCAGGTCGAGGGTCAGACAATAGGGAGTGGAACTATGGAAGCCCACGCAAACACTGGCTTGCAAGGATGCAAACCCAGCATTGCCTTCTGTGTTAGTCAGTGTTCTCTTACTGTGACAAAATACCCAAGGCAATCGATATAAAAGAGGAAAGGTTGAAGCCAGGCATGGTGCCACATGCCTATAATCTTAGTACTCAAGGAGGCTGAGGCAAGGGGATCACAAATTCAAGCCTAATCTGGGCAACTTAGTGATTTACAGAGACCTTGTCTCAAAATAAAAATTCACAGAAGGCCTGGGAAAGTAGCTCAGTGAGAAGGCCTTGCGTTCAATCCCCAAAATCACAGGAGCAGGAAGAAGAACACATTGCATACTACATTATCTTTAAAGTGAATACATATAGTTTCACTTAGAAACTTTCTCTTTGGGTTTTCCTCTTTTTTTTTTTTTTTTTTTTTTTTTTTTTTTTTTTTTTTTTTTACCATAAATGGACACTGGTCCATGGATTATTTGAGAACCACTGCTCTGAGCCTGCAGAAGTGGCTTAGAGGAAAAGTCCTGGGCTGGAATTGAGAAGTACATGGTGATCATACCTGTAATCCTAGCACTCTTAGGAACTCTTAGGAGGATCACAAGTTTGAGGCCAACCTAGGTAATTTAATGAGATCCTATCTCAAAATAAAATTTAAAAAAACTGAGATGTAGCTCAATGTAAATAGCCCTGGGTCCAATCCCATTTCAAAAAAATAAAAAATAAAAGAGGAAGAAGAAGAGAAGGAGGAAAGATAAAGGAGGGGAAGGAGAAAGAGGAGAAAAAGAAAGATGGTGAATTTGAGAACAGGGAGAAACTGTCCTAGCACCACCCAGACAGAGGGAGAGGAACAAACAACAGAAGCCTGAGTTCTAAGAGCTGCCGAACAATCCGTCAAAGGCTTGGGGTGGAGTGCGCCAGCAGGAGACAGAGGAACGTGGAGCCGGCAGGAAGCTCTCTAGTGAAGAGGTGCTTGGAAGCCTCAGCCAGCCGGGTTGGCTCTTGGGCTGTGGACATAATTCACAATCACTGGAGCCCTGTTCTTGGCATCTTAGGGGGCAGAGGCACAACCTCTTGCATCCCCACTGAGCATAAAGACACACTGCTGAAATCTCAGCTGCAAGGACCACTATCTTCCTTTGGACATGCAGGACAGGAGGTGAGCAGTGCTGGGTGGCTGCACGGGGCCGCTCTGGCCCCTGTGAAGACTCCCCATGCTCCACAGAGGCTGCTGAGCGGATACTTTCCCCGAAACTGGCTTCTCTGAGTGGAGCCCTCACACCGATGTTGATGAAACTTCTCCAGACACATGAGTGAGAGCCTTTCACCGGAATGAGGATTAACCATGGCTATTAGTGCTTGTGGGGAGGGAGGGTCTCCTCCTCCTTCGTCGGCAGTGTGCACTTCCTGGGGATTACAAGTTAATGCATCTGGAATGGCACTGGCATGTCTAGGTTTTGTGGTCTTCCTGGAAGTCATACTCCAGGGCTCCCATGAGCGACCTGGCTGCCATTCCACTTGGATCCGGGTTTGCCATTAAATGCAATGAGGCACGCAGGCCATTTATCACAGAGAGACTGGTGCCTAAATCTGGAGGAAATGGTCAAGGCTCCAAATCAGAGCTGAGTCCCCTGCCAGGAAATGGGTAGGATGAGCATTGCTGAGTTTAGGGAACGAGTTGTCCATTAGGAAAAATGAATACCATTCCTTCCTTGGGCTTTTCCTTTGGATCTGGTCCATGAGGCAACCAGTCCCACATATTTGCAAGCTTATTTATTCAATTATTGCATATCTACAGAATTCTTGCTAGATAGCAGGCCTGTTGTAGGTGCTGAGATCAGATAACACTCCGTCTCTCATTCTAAGGGAGAAGAGAAAGTAAAGGTTAATCATTTCAGAAAGGCTTAAGGCATCAGAAGGAGAAATAGAAGAAATTACTAGGATAGAGAAGACTTGGGCTATTCTAGAGGGAATAATTAGGAAAGACCTCTAATGGAAGTGGTATCTGAGTGCAACTGAATCCACTCAGAGTTGGGAGTCCGGGAGGAAATTATCTCAGGAAGAGTTCTCAGCAAGTGCCAAAGTTTGGGGACGGCAGCATACAGGGCACATTTGAGAAACAGAAAGATCACTGTGTCTGGAACAAAGTGAACAAGGTAGGACCAGGTAAAGTTGAGGATGAATGACAGTTAGAAATCAGGTAACATAAAATGCTGTAGGACATGATAAGGGTTTGATATTGTTTTATAGTTGTCAGGGAAACCATTAAAGAACTTTAAGCAGAGGTGTGGTGGAGCAGGATAGGCGAGGTTTACTGCATTGACAAACAGCCCTAAAATTCAAGAACTTAAAACAATATCTCCCTCTAAGTACAGATTCATCTTAAATGAATGGTAGGGGTAGGGTCTGTACTTCACTGTGCTCATCAGCAGTCTCAGATTGACAGACATTCCTCTATAAGGAGATTTGCTGGGCCCCATGGCATGAAGAAGGACAGGTGGCACACCATGCACTGTCTTTTAAAGGCCATCCATGTGGAAGTGACAAGTAATTTCTGTCACATTTGATTCACAAATTCAATCACACACACCAGATGATCCTACCTGTATGGAGAATCCTGGGATGGCCCGATTGCTTCAGAGAAAATGTGCTATTTACTGTATGGATATCTCTCCTTGTCGATCTCTCCTCTCATTCTCTGATGTCTTCTTCCATAGCCTTGGCTTTTCCAAACTGAGTGGCCTCCTCATGAATTATGCCCCTCTGCATCTGCAGGTCCTCTGAAGACTTCCAGGTGCTACTGGAGCATTAATAAGTCCGTGCCCTCTACTGTGGTCACTGACTAGTGGACTCCAAAGGAGTGGCCCTTCACCAGGCAGGAAAGGGACTCTTCCCGGCAAACATCAGAACAAATTTTGCCTTTGTCAGTGTAACTTCCCTGCCTATGCTTAGCTCTTCCCAGAGCTGAAGGCCTGGAATTCTTCCCCGAATGACGTCTCTGTCCTTCTGTGGATCCTTCTCCTTGAGAACTTTACAGAACTGTTAGTACAGAAAGCTCATTCTTACATCTCATCTACAAACTCCTTCGGTCTACCCTGAAGATCTTGGACTTGATCTTGGAGTGTGAATGTATTCATCAGATGTTTCATTCAGTCCGACTGTAATGTTCCTCAATTCCCTGCCCACCATGCTTCTTGTCTCCTGGACAAAAAGCAACAACATTGACTCTTCTCCCTCTTTTTTCACTGCAGCCTGACGACAACACTGAGCATGCAATAGGAACCCATGCAAGTATTGCTGGTTTGAATCATGATAAAGGGAGAAAATGTCATAAGGGTGGGTTTACATGGGCAGTGTTGGGCCCAGAGTGTAGCTCAGTGTACAGCGCTTGTCTGGCATGCACAAGGCCCTGGGTTTTATCCTTAGCATATCAGAATGCAAACTAAACAAAACCAAATAACAAAAGAAACACGCACAATGTTGGGTGGAGAGAAAGATCGTTATCCACAGGCTTAGATCAAAACTAGATGACCTCACTCAAGCTGGGAGACAGAACACAGTCTCCACTAGCTCCACCTTGACTCACCCTGTGGTCCTGAACCACTCCCTCCTCCTCTCCGTGCCTCAGTTCCCTTCTGAACAATGAGGAGAAGGGCTTCCAGACTGGAAGTCTCAGTTTATAGGATGTGGACATTCAAGTAAAATGGTGTGAAATTTGACACATGACTCTCTCCTCTCTAAGCCAAGACTGATGAATGTGTTGAGGGTAAGAAAGAGGATTAAAAGGGAAAGAATTAACATTGGTTTACCATTTTCATTCCTTACAACTTTCCCTACTGAGCTGGTGTCTCTCTGGCTCCTGAGCTAATGTCCATTCTGATATCTCCTCTCTTAACCTCCAGGTAGTGAATGCTGGAATGCATTGTCAAGATCCTCATTCAGCAGGACAGAATTTATTCCCCTACTGGCTGGGAGAGCCCCAGCAGACATTCCTCTCTTTCAACCCCTTGCAGAAATGCCTTGTCTGAAGGTCATGGCCCTACTCAAAGCCCACCACCATCCCAAGCATCCGTGTCTAGGGGTGACTGAAGGAGAAGAATGTGTAAAGGGCAGCCACCACTCTCTAAGCAGAGCTGGACAGCTCCAAAGAGTCACTCCATTCTGCCTGGCAGCCTGACTTCCTCCCCTGACAATCCTGACTCTTTTCTTTCCCTTCTTGACTAGCCGGAGATCCCATAAACACTCATTAGTAGACTCCTGCATGCTGATTTCCTCTAAAAGAGTCTACTTTCCAGGAAATTCAAACTGGGTGCCCCACAAGTGGCCTAGAAAAAGGAAAGAAGCCAAGGCAGGGAAGAGAGGTGAGGAAAAGTGAAAACTGAGGACAGAGCACACAGCCTCGTTCCGTCCCCACCCCTCACTGCCAGCACCCTGAGACCTGGCTAAGGCAAGCCCCTCTCAGTCATGTCTGCCAGCCTGGCTTCAGATGGCCAAGGCTGGTTGATGCTCTCAAATCTAACAAGCAGTTGACAAAAGAGCTTTGACTTTTATCAGATGTGCAGCATTTTAGGCTCCTTACCTCTTTTTTTTAATCTAACATAAAAAGGTGTAATCTGACCTAAAAAAGGAAGGTTGGACACCAGGGAAGACAAAGAGAGTCAGTTTCCAGTGGCCTCTGTGGTCCAGAAGGAGATACCTGGCACTCTTTCCATCTTGTCCAGGCTTGTCCATTGCCTTCACCTCCTTCTCTTGTCCTTAAGCCTCTTATAGAGGACATCTTTGGTTTCTTTTGGACTGTATGATTCTAAAGATGTAGAGAGCCTTGCCCATTTGTCTCAGAGACAGGCACTGGGTAGGCCACAGGAAGCTCAAAGGGGAGGGGAAACATGGTCCTTAGTGGAAGGAAGCACACACTGTCCCATGCAGGCACATGAAGGTGCTGTGGGGGGAGGGGGGAGTCGATGGTGCTGAGAAGTGTTTGGAGGCCCAGGGGAGGGCCTTACTCCAAAAGTGGGAGCAGCAAAGGCTTCTGGGAGAGGGTACATTTGGGCTGGGCCTGGAGGGTGAGATGACTGTCCTGGGGATTCACCATCTTCCTGCGTTATCTCAGCAATGGGGCTCCTCCAGGTGCTGCAAGCTAAGGACAGTTGCCAGGGCCTTGGTGGCACTCCCTGTGTTTATAGCTTGGCCCTCCATGTGACACCTGTCCAGGCTTTGTCCACAATCCAAACATAAGCAAGCAGGTAAGCTCTTGTGGACAGGCACCGAGAATAGAAGGGGCAACAAGGGCTGGGAATATTAAGAGGAAAGGTCTCTGCCTTCCTACTGGGAGGCTCTGAAGGTCCAGTCTTAGGGTTTGGACTCCAGACAGGCCATCCTTGTGGGGACATGGTGTGGCTGTCTTGAGATACTGAAAGGAGCCTTTAGCTGGGGCTCAGTGACCTCCACATTGGCCAGAGCCTTGCAGCTCACCAGCCCAGAGACTAAAAATAAATCTCCCTCTCTCCGGAGACCTTAAGTCTCAATTGGGAAACATGCCCCAACCATAAAAACTTCTTCAGAAATGCTTTTCTTTTTGATTTATGTTCTGCTTTGATAAACAATGCACACCAAATGGTGTCCCTCTCTCTATCCATTGGTGGGCACGGGGGATGTAAGGATGTTTATGCTCATTCATTCATCACTCATTTTCTCTTTTATTCACAAATTCATTCAGCAATTCTACTATGGATGCCAGGTGCAGCTAGGCATTGGAGAAGCAAGGATGAACAAAATGAGCAGGTCCCTACTCCTGCACGCTGGTAGGATGAGACATAAGAATCAGTTAACAAATAAACTAAAATCTCTCTGCCCTTGCTTCCTTAACCCCAAGAGTCATTGCCGGAGCTAATGAGGACTTCATCTTCATGCTCCCCAAAGAAGCCAAGTGCTTTAATTGGACTCAACTTTCTCTCAAGTTTAATAGGAAAACAAGTTTGTTTTTAATTATGAAGAGATAATAAACCCTGAGTGTACCTCTTCCAAGAAGGCTGTCCTTCCCCACCAACATTGGTCTGCTCTGACCCCTGTTGAAGACTCATTTGGGGAAACAGACAAGGGAAAATGTCCTGTTTATTCAAGAAGGAAACTGAGGCAGCTAATCAGGGAACTTCCTCATGACCTTTTACTGGATTTGCTCTCAGAGCCCTTCCTTTCTGAGTAGTTTAGGAGTAGGGTCAGGCTGGTCTGGACTATCTCTTCTCTTTTGCCAATTGCCCTACCTGCCCTCTCCTGGGGAAAGCAGGGAAGGGTGAGATCCTGGTGGAGTGGATCTCACAGTGATTTATTTGGTGGATTCAGTGAATTTCAGTTGTCTGGGGGTACCCAGCTAGGGAGCATATTTGCCTTATTTGATTTTTGTGTACCTTTGTTTATTTTTTTTTTCTTAAGAGCACAGGTTGACTTGATGTCCAATAACCAGTTTCCTCTCTCCTTCCCTCCAGCCTCAGTTCACTATGCTCCAGTCAGGAAATTGTTTCTCAGTTTTTCACTCAGCAGACTCCAGGGTTTCAGGAACAGCTAACCTGAAAGGAATCCTAGCTGAGAGGCCTTCAGCAGAATACCAGGGTGGGTTCCGAAATGCGTAGGGCGCTGGAAGACCTGAGGCAAACCCCGGTGGCCTATGGCAGGGCCAAACATCTGCTTGAAGATGGAAATCACCAGCTATTCAGCTTCACGCGGAGAGAAATAAGCCTAGTTACTTAAAAGTTTCTATTGAAGGATAAAGAGATACTTTTATTTACCTAGCTGTTGTAGAAAATTTGATAAGAACTGAAAGATGTTCAGGTAATACATTCAATTCCAAACTGCGGAGCCCAAGATGTACATTGACTTTTCAAGATGTACATTGACTGGAAAGTTCATTCTCTTCTGTCACAGCAGGCATTGATTCCTAAAGCATTTGGCCACCCTAACTGACATGTCCATGGACCTTATTTGAACAAGGCATAGTGCTTGGTGCTGGGGCTCCAGCAATGAGTAGAACAGAGTTTCTGCCCCTACACAGTGTGCTGTATGTGGGTGTAGTC
Organism: Heterocephalus glaber; assembly: GCF_053883595.1. Taxonomy (NCBI): domain Eukaryota; kingdom Metazoa; phylum Chordata; class Mammalia; order Rodentia; family Bathyergidae; genus Heterocephalus; species Heterocephalus glaber. Next base: position 8,786,626 of record NW_028258349.1, on the reverse strand, counting down.
TGGTGTGGAAACAGACATGTAAACTGGACCACATGTGATGTGAGATGCCACATCTGGCTGCTGTACTATCACAGGAAAGGACCCCAGGTACCAGTTTCAGGGTGGTGAGTTTGGGAGGTGGGGCAGACACTAGGAAGAGCCAAATGCAGGAAGTAACTTTGGGACTTAAAAGCATGAGGGGTCAGTAGGCAGACAAAGGCATCACAGGTAAAGGGAACACCATGGACAAAGGTTCATACATCAGAGAAAAATTAGTACTCTCAGGGAATTGAGTAAACTTGGGGTTTCTGGAGTACAACATGTGGTATAAAGGGAAAAATGATGACTAGCCCCCAGGGAGGAATGTGGGTCTCATAATGGCAGTTTATTTATTTATTTATTTTGGTACCAGGGATCAAACTCAGGTCCTTGCACTTGCGAGGCAGGCGGCAGAATCACTGAGCTAAATCCCAGCCCACATAATGAAAGTTCTTGAAAGCTATGTCAAGGATGAAGAGATTCTGCAGCAGTGTCTAAGCACACAAGATACAAATTTGCATTAAGAAAGAGGTTTCTGGATGCAGGATGGGAGATATATTGCATGTATTAGAGGTTGTAGGATGGAAACTGTTGTATTAATCAAGTGAGAGAAAGTGCTAGTGGGAACCTGGGTCATGGCAGTTGAAATGGTAAGAATGGACAGATGTGGAAATCAATACATCTGGTGATTGATTAGACAGTGGCTGTACTAGGGAAGAAGGAACCCAGGATGACCTCTGGTCATTGATCCCTAGGTAAAGAACCCAAGGGAGATGAAAACAGAAAGAGAGATTAGCTTAACCTTGGAGATGGTCCTGAGGTGGCCAAGAGTAAATGATGAAAATGGTTAGATCTGAAGTCAAAGAGCAAAAGTTAAGGTTGCCTAGAGAGAGGAGATAGAGTGAAAGGAGGAAATAACGAAATCGCAAGGGAATTACGTATTTATAGAGAGAAATATGATGAGAAGTAAATCTGTGAAGGCCTCAAAAAAGGAACGGCCATAAAGGAAGGGCATGTGTGCATACATACATCCCCCAGGCAGGCATACACGTGCGCGTGCACGCACACACACACACACACACACACACACACACACGAGGATGTGGTGCCTTGTAAGTGAAACTTCTAAAAAGTAGCCTTTTTGTCCTCTTGTTTATAGAAATAATTCAGGTTATCTAAGAATTCAACAACTCCCTTTGTCTGCAAGCAAACTGATAGTCTTGGTGAGGGTATTTCCTCTGAGATAAAGGGTTCAGAAGTCAAACTGCAGTGATTTGAAGAATGAATGGTGTGGTAGGAGATGGGAACAGCAAGGGGAGACAACTTAGAAACTTGGCCGGTTGCAAGGACAACAAGATCCTCAAGACTGTCAAAAATGTATTTATTTCTTTGTTTATTAATGCATTAAGTTAGAAGATATTTAATATACTTTTTGAAAGGAAAGAGCAGGTGGAAGATATTGAGAGAGTTGTAGATTGGTGGATTCAACTGGGGTGCAAGGCACCTGTTGCTAAAGTAGTAGGGTGAAGTTCAGGTTGCTGAGATGAACACATTAGTCATCTGGGAGGCATCGATGATGGGTGATAGATCATCTGGGTTAGGTTTGAGGACACTCTGAATGATGACAGCTTTGTATGACAGGGTATAGGTGAAGACCTTGACCCAGTACTCCTGTTACCTGATGAATGAGAAAATAGCTTGGAAGATTGATAAATGCTGGGGATATCAAGAAAGAGATGGAAGCACAGCTGGGTCTTGGTTATCCCAAAGGTGCAAGAGTAAAAATAGCTTCTAAAAGGTTTTAGGTAGCAAGGAAGACACCAAGATGGTGATATGCCACCATAGAGCACCACAGGGAAAGCTTGCTCCTGAAGCACATTACCAAGAGCATGGTGGCAGTACAAGAATACCAAATGTATAGGGTAGATTTAATGAAATGTGTTGATCAAAGAACAGGCCATCAATACAACATATTGGAAGGGAGAGGAGCATAAGTAAAGCGGTCATAGGAAAACAGGCACAGCCCAGGATAAGAATGGTAAAATCTGGAAGCTACTTGATTACAGGACAAGAACAGCAAAGGTAGGGGCATCGGGACATCAGCATGTGCCCTGGAGAGTTTAGGGAGTGGGAAGAGAGAGTGCTTGCCCTAGACAACCAACCAAGGGGATGTGAGATTTACTGGTCTGTTGAATTCTCACCAAGTGTTGGTCACTAAGTGCTGGAAGCATTTCATGAATGAGACTCCATTGTCTCCAACATGGTACATGGCTCATTCCATGGTGGTCCACTTGGACCAGCCAGGTGCTCCAGGCTGGTGGTAAGCCTGGTTGGTCATGAAATCTCAAAACTCCCACAACTTCTGTTTCTGGGAAGCTTGTACTACACTATTGTCAAGCTAAATCTCTACCAGAAGACTTGTTCCACATCATAGAATGGACAAATGGTATTTTTCTTAAATTGAGATCCAACAGATTAAATGTAAAATTGGTATTTTGCTCAAAAGTCCTTTCTTGAGATTATAAAAATGACATTAGAGGGAAACTTTCTCTGCAGACATTTATATGAAATTTAGCATATTTAGCTGTATTTAAACATATTGAATACATATGAATTGTCAAAAGTGAAAGGTAAAAACATTATTTTATTTCCAAAAGATTTGAGTGGCTTTCACCTGAGCAAGAGTTCATCACTCTTTTGTAATGACCAATGTCAGGATGGCAGCTTTGTATCTATGAAGATGGGCCACCTCAGTTCTCAGGAAAGAGAAAGAATAGCCAGCAGGGTCTGCACTCCTCCATACACTGCATGTTGACATTAATATCTCTCTCCTCTTTCTCTCTCTCAAAATTACCATATATATATATATATTTTTTTTTTGGTACCAGGGATTGAACTCGGGTCCTTGCGCTTGCAAGGCAGGCGGCGGAACCACTGAGCTAAATCCCTGGCCCAAATTACCATATTTTTAAGAAGTATATTTTTTAAGGGTACATACACTAGTTTATTAAATTCTTGATTCCCAAGTTAGTGTCTAGGACATAATAACCCTGGGAAGGTGCTGGATAAACTGAACCAATTGACAAACTCAGTTTTCAGTTTTCAAGTGGCCAAATAAGAATTCAGCACAAGAAAGCCACCAGAGTCATTCTTGGGAAAAGCATGCCTTGAGACCAATATGGCAGACAGACTAGCCCATCTGTTGATGGTTATGCCTGAGGAGCAGGACCTTTCCACTCCTCAACATTTTCCCAAAGGATAATTCTGAGTAACAAGAGAGGGGCTAATTCTAATGAATTTGTTTCTCTAAAGCTATGATTTCTTCTATGTGTTCTATCATGAGATAGATTAGGATCTCTTGGATCCATCTTCTCTTCCCTCTCTCTGCCCTCTTATTCATGTGCTGGTCTCATGTCTTGCTGCTCTTGCATAGTACGATTATGGTGGGTAGATGGATGAATGGATGGAAGGATGGCTGGCTGGCTGGATGGTTGGATGGATGGATGGAAGGATGGATGGATAGATGGATGGATGGATGGATAGATGATGCATGAGTGGATGAATGGATGAATGCATGGATACATGAATGAAAAAAGAAAGGAAAGGAGACATTTGTCCCTGTCAGAGCCCTAAGAAGCCATGCTTCCTAGTGAAAATGTCACCAACTCCCTGATGAACCCAGATTAAAAAGACAAGGACTTGTCAGCCCAGAGAGACCCTGGTTGACAAGGAAGACGTTTCTTCTCCCTTCTACATTCACAGTATAAATGCACAGAACACAGACTTGTTTGCCAACTCTCAAAGCATGAAACTGAAACCTACCTTGTGACAACACCCCTTTGCCCCCATTCCCTGTACTCTCTCCTTGTCAGGAGGCCGTAAGTATCAAGTCTAAGACCCGCCAGCGGTACTTCTGTTTGACTTAGTTGAGAATAAAGTCTCAGAATCCATAACTGACTGTGGAGGTCCCAGCTGCACTACAAAGTCATTCAGACAAAGGCTCACAGCATTTTTCGATGTTCCACACGCAGTGAACTGTGAGTGAGATTAGGTGGGTGGGACAGTGAAATCCCAGAATCCAGGTCCCTTCTCCCTGCCCTGCCTCTTTCCTTCCCACCCCCACCCCCATTTGCCTCTCTCCCCTCGGTCCCTCAGAAAAGGAAGACCTTTGCCTTGACCCTGTTGGAATCTCTGATCCCCACCCCTCCCCTTGCTTTCCTTAACGCCTCCACCTCCTCTCAGCCAGAACTTGTGCAAATGACACTTGGAGTTCCACCTTCCCTGGCACGTCGGATGAGGAAATGACTGGAATTCTGACAGTCTATCACTACCAGGGAGTGACAATTTTTTTAAAAAAGATTCCAGTTATGAGTGTAAGTTTAAAAATGTAACTAAAAGCCTTCATCAAAGTTTAAAGAGCCGCTTGCGCTTTTAGCATTTGCTTATTCTGATTTATTGACAATGACACACCTAGGAACAGTTGTCTCTGCTGAAGCAGTGAAGTAATGGGCTTTAGGAGGAGATAGGGAAAAAAGAGAGAGGGGGAAGAGAGGAGAGAGAGAGAGAGAGAGAGAGAGAGGAGCTCACAGAAGAGAGGCCGCTGATTACAGCCCACTAATTTGTTATGCACTCCGGCAAATCAGCGGTGATTCATATGACAAATAAGGAGAAAAAATTAACAGCTGTCATGTTGTGATGTGTTAATTTCCTGACAGTCTCTGCACTGAAGCCAATTACTGATTTAAGGGCAGGGAGAGAGAGCCCTGTTCAAGCTTCTAATTAGGCTTCTTCAAGACTAAAAGGATAAAAGCAAAAATAAGAGCAAGAGAATGAGGCAGGTAGCTGGGCTCCACGAAGCTCACATGCTTTTAAAGCCCCAGTTAAATAGCTTTAAGCTTAAGTGTGTTTAAGATAAGAATTTAGAAACATTTATTCACTTTTATCCCTGACCTGGTGGTTTAGGCTTTTGTGGAGTAATTGGGAGTTGAGCGAGGCCCAAGGCTCTTGTTGCCCTGTTTCTGCACGAGTTCAGCCTCTCAGATGTAATCTACTAATAATACCTTTGTTTAGTCATGTCAACAACCATTCATCACTGTGGTAGACAAAGGCTGGTAGGCACCCCACCAGCTTCCTACTCAGAGATTTTGTGGAGAGCATGTGATCTGTGACTGTGCCTCCATTGCCCTAAATGACTCTGGCTGTCTCCAGAAGATAGGGCCAGAGCTGGAGGGGAAGCTACTTGGGTCTAGGTTGTTAGACAGTTGAGGTGGCCTTTCAGAGACCCAAGGAAAAGGAGAATTTGGACAGTATATTGGCTCGATCATAGCTTTTTCCAACGTTTTGTCTTGCCTGGTTCCAGTTTCCTTTGATGTCATTTCCATGGATCCAATTATCCCGAATACGAAGAGATTTACTCTAGGGACTGGAAAGGTCTCTTGTGGAAAGAGTTAAGAGGAGTTGGCTGCTGGGAAGCTCATCCTTGGCCATTCTGGGCACATTGGGACTTCAGTACAGTTGTCCTTAGCATGGTTATGATTTATGAGAAAATGGGTCTGGAGAATCACATATCTCTGAGAATGGCCTGCTGCTCCACGTGCATCTCTGTTTATTCCAATTTCCAAAGAAGAGCAGTTTCTCTCCCATCTTTGTCCTTGTCCTTCACTCTTGCCTAAGGATTGTTTAAAGGCTCTTTGTAAAATGTCATTGTTTTCTTTTTTAATTACTTAGAAATGGGCAGTCTCATGAATGGATGCCGTGGCCAGTTTGGGCCGTTCCCCAGTGGGCTCCTGGGAAAGGCTTTCTTCTCAGACAGACAGAAGCTTTATCTCCCAGTATTCATGTGTAGCTTTATCCTTTTAGGTGGGAAAATCCTTTAGGATACTTTGGTTGATACTGACAAGGAAGGAAGGAAAGGAGGGAGGGAAGGAGGCAGAAAGGTAGGGAAGTAGGAAGGCAGGAGGGAAGGAAAGAAGGAAGGAAGGAAGGAAGGAGAAGGGAAGAAGGAAGGAAGGAAGGACCCAATTTAAGAGGTCACAGTGAATAGGGGACTTCCTGGCCCACCAACAAGAATCCAGAAATGTCTTGCTTGAGGGTAGCAGACACAAAACCTCTGCTGGTGACCATGGAGCTTAGGATCACTGCCTCAGCCTCCTGGCTCATCTTCCTTGGTACAGTTCATTTTCAGAGGATCACTTCCTCTGCTGCTGAACAACCGAAAGTATATCCTGCAGGTTCATGTTCGATTGTAAAGGGGAAATCGGCCCTTTCTTCGTTAGTCACCCAAGAGTTCTGAGTGTTATTGTGGTTGATGGGATGAAGTTGATTAGGGAATTGGGTGTGCTGAATAGATCTTAGACCTGAATCCTGCGGCCGCTGCAGAGCTGAGGGAGGGGAGCATCTAGAGTGAGGGAAGGATGGATTTCCAAAGAAAATCAGGAATGGTCCCCAAAGGAGGTACAGCCGCAAATGTGTTCCAGAGTGCATTAGTGGACAAAAAAGAGAGCCTCTCAGAGAGCTTCCAGCTCAATCTCAAGGTTTCCAAACTTCCCGAGCTTCCTAATAACTGGGTATATTTAAAGTGCTACTAGCCAGTTTTGCAGAGGGATGCAGGTAGGGGAGGAGGGAAGAGGAGGAGGCAGGGGGCAGAAGCCCATTAGTGGTCACATGTGCAGCCAGCTCCTAGTTTTTCAACGCTGACCCTGGAATTCAGATATAGAGCAGGGCCTCATTTATTGCCGGGCTTTCTTTCAATAGAGATTTATCACATGCCTGGGAGTGAGACAGGTCCCCAACCTGGAGGCACCCGCATGGCTCCTGGTGATGCAGCCCTGCTCAGGGACCTGTGTAGCCCCAGCTGAGGTCACACCAACCCTCTGCCCCAGAGGATTGCTGCCTTCTGCTGCCCCAGTGTCTGGGTCCAGGGTAAGTGCATCATTACTACAATTAAAGAATCACTCATGCGTTGACCGGTGAGGGGAAAATAGATCCCTAGAGTCCCAGCCTCCTCCTGGATGGCTTCCTCCTTTTAGGCAGGTGGTCTGATTAAAAGGCTTCAATGGTTTATTTCATTAAGAGTCACTGTAGGTATTGCCTGAGACAACAAGAATCCTTCGACATTGATTTTGTTGGTGACTGCAACCCTAAACTTGACGGGATGGCTAAAAGGTAATTCACTCTCTAAGCTTTGCTCAATCCTGACCCATTATCAATTGAGTTGAAATATGTCAGCACGGTGAGATATTGAGTGTATTATCTTTTTTAGGAAGGTTCGCTGAGTGAATAACATACATGCATTTACCTCTCTAAGTGCTGTCCAACAGACTTATGATTTATTGATTCATATAGCGCCCTTCATGTGCATCAGGATGTTCTTCGAGCAAGTGCCATGTCCCAGGGGAGCACGGGTGCTACTGTTCGAGCCTTGGGGAGAGAAAGCTGCCTCCAGGGTGGGGGGCTTCTGCCTCTTCAACCCCCTGGGGCTCTGCAATGCTTTCACCTTAGAGCGCCCTTGCCAGTCAGCTAGGAGAGAGCTGGAGCTTCTCTTTCCATTCACAACCTTTCTCTCCCTGTTGTCCATGAGCCAGTGAAAAAAATGCTTCCAACCCATTGGGTTTGGGGCCAATTTGGGACCCTGGCAAAGTCCATCCATGAAAACCACATTCTTCGTGGTCAGCCTCATGGCTTTTCCATCTGAAAATTTTCAAGGTAGTTTCTCTTTTATCCTCTCCCTCTGTAGGTACCTGTAGTCTTTTTCTGGTGGTCTGATTTGGCTCCAGAGCAAGGTGGCTATTAAGTTGAGGAGGCATCATTTTCTGATGTGCATGTGGTCTTATCAGCTCTCTTTCACCCTGCATTGCTGAGCATTATCAGCATAGCTCTGGGCAGCACTTATGCTGGGGAAGCCAGCTTCACAGGAGAGGTGCTGTTACTACAAAGCTTCACATGATGGAGTGGCTGGTGCTGAAAGACACATCAAGATACCAGGAATCCTGAGAATGTTCTCTGCCAGATTAAACCACAAGAACAGGTCAAACCAGAGGCCCAAAGGCTAAATGTATAGAAAGAAGAGAAACAGAATCATATGAGGCCTTTAGATATAAAAGAGTCACAGACCTTCCATCTCTGAGCAGTATCTAGAGTTCTTTCATTGTACAGACAAGCAAACTGAGCCTTTTTGACTTTCTGCCCAGCACAAAGCCGGTCTGAGCTCTTGACAGGACAACCTCTGGTCCTTGCAGGAGACCTGAAAGTATTATAGTCATACCTTGGTACTGAACTGCCTTGAAACTCATGGAATTTGGTACTTGAGGCATTTCGATGTGACAGTTTTGTCCTAGTACTCACAGCTTGTTTGGTACTTGTTGCACAAGGCTTTTCCAGCTAAACCAATTTGTTTGGTACTCATTGTTTTTTGTACTCCTGGAATCTCTTCATGATGTGTACTTAGGTACCACTGTACCTCTTCTTAGGAAGGGGAGCAACTGAGAATGCTAGAGTATCTGAAGGCCAAGCACAGGCTTATTATCCTTCAAACCCTAGAGGACTTACAGAAAACAAGGTCTCGGTTCAGCACTGCAAGAAACTCCACCCTTTCAATTTCACATGGGCCCATTTCCAGTTCTTTTTGGTGAGTTTTAACCTAGGAAAAGTGCTTAGGAAGGAAAGAGGCAGACAGGAGATACAGCCTTTGGTCAGACTCTTGTTAACTGAAGCTGGCTAAACAACATAAGGAGCTAATCCCAGACTTTCATGTGAGATGTCTCTGGCTTGGGGCACGGGTCTGTTCTGGTCCCTAGGTGGGCTACTGACAGTCTGGGAAGGCCATATAGTGAGTGACAGGCAAAGCACTGTTTATACGGGAAATGTGTGATCCCTAGGAAGGTGGCCACAGATTTTGTCAAATTCCAAAGGTAACTGTCCCCAGAGTTGAAGATATAGCCCCTCTCTGCTTCTGAACAGAGCTCTGAAGTCAGACAGACCCAGGGTTCAGCTCCTGTACTGACTGGCTACTAACCAAGGGCAAGTTCTTTATCTAATGTGAAGTGCTATCACATAAAAAGGAAAACAAGGCTGATGACATTGCTACCTCAAGAACTGCTGTAAGGATCAACTAAGGCATTGCTCATGAGATTATGAGCCAAGAGTTGATACACAGCAGCCTCCAATCAGTATGAGGGTTGGGCTGGGGATTTAGCTCAGTGGCTCCACCACCTGCTCCACAAGGGCAAGGACTCAAGTTCGATACCCAGTACCAGAAAAGAAAAAAAAAGTATGAGGCAATGATGGCTGTGGTAGAAGACTACAACCTAAAGTCTCTTCTTTCAGGATCCATTTCTCGTTTGTAAAATGGGCACTGTAGACCCACCCTGCTGCCTTTAAGGACTGCTGTGAAGATGAAAATGCCTAGAGAAAAGCTGTGGAGGGTGATGCAAATAGCCTTTCTTCACAGCCACAGTTCCCTGGGGGGTGGGGTCCCTACACCTCAGCTCCAAGCTTTGGGGTTGGGCTGGCCTAGGCCACAGCAGGGCTGCTGGCATGGCAGAGGGTCTGTAACTTTGATCACCAGATGGCTTCTCCGCCAACCCAGTCTCTAGACCTTCACCTTTTATAAAAGCTCAAGGGTAGCCGGGGGAGGGGAGATTGCCTTTTAATTTAATAGGGAAAATAATTCACGTGCTTATAATAAAATGCGACAAGCAGAACATAACAAGTAAATACAATACAAACTACGTTGCAAGCCTCTAAGGTAACAGAAAATAACTAGTTTTAGTTGCTTTTTATCTATTATGAGGAATGTCAAGCATTTGACAACAGAGTATTTAATAAAAAATACTATAATTTGTGTTTAAGCGATAGCAATAGATATTACATTTATTTTATTTCTATCCAAGGAGACAGGTTTGGGATTTCTTAAAGGAATTAGGAAATACAAAGTGAGAGGTTTAACGGGCCTGAGATGAACAGGCCATGGGCTGGGGCTCCCTGGGGCTTCAGTGTAGGGACACAGCCAGCTGGAGGGGGGTTGTGTGCCCAGCCCATGCCAGCCTCCTTGGGGAGCTGAGGGAAAGATATCACTGCGCATGCCAGGAAAAATCCCTGAGGCATTGGCTGGGGGCTGTGGTAGGCACCCTTACCCCTGATCCCTATGGGCCCCAGGAAGGTCTCAGTCCGTGTCTTGTGACAGAAATGAAAGTCTAGACAAGCCTCATTACTGCATCCCAAGAGAGATGTATGATGTGGTTCGGCTTCCTAGTTGGTGATGATGAAAATTAGAAACAACATAAATGCCCAGCAAAAGGGGAGCAGGAAAACAAAATAGTATACACCTCACAGAACGCCACTGGTTCACATGGACTTATAGGAGTGGATGAAAATAGACCACAAAAACGTGACAATGACGCAGAACAGCAGGAGGGACTTGTGCAGATTTCAACATATGCATGTAACCATCAAACACAGGTAATCTAGCTAGGTGTGGGGCCACACACCTGTAATCCAGCACTCTGGGAGGCTCAGGCAGAAAGACCACAAGTTCAAGCCTATCCTGGGAAAGTTAGCAACTTAGTGAGACCCTGTCTCAAGATAGAGGATTAAAAAATGCCTGGAGATAGAGCTCAGTGGGAAGGCCCTGGGTTCAATCCCCAGTACTGAAAAAGAAAGTAAATTAAGGATATGTGTATATGTAGATTAGATTAAGTTACAAAGAATGTAACCAAGCCACAGTAGCCACCATCTCTGAAAGGAAGGCACAAAAGGAGACCAAAGAGTGGTGTGGCGAGAGTTTAAATATATGTATGGCTGAGCTAGCTCCCCCGGTGGGGTCAATACCCCTGATGTGTGTATTTCCAGTGAATAATGGCAAATGTTAGGATTTCATAATTCTAAATGTTGGGACTTCCGTGCACTTTCCTGTACTATATTTTCTGAAGAGAATAAAAACTGAGGAATGAGCAAACAGAGCATTCAGACACAAATGTATTCAGGGAGGTCTCTGGGCCAAGAGAAGGCCTGGACACGGTGTCGGTGGAACAAAAGGTCAGGAACCTCTGGCCTTAATTTCTTTTTTTTAAAATTTATTAGCATATGCTTGCAATACTTAATGAGTATATCCATCATGAGCACTTGGTACATACACATATGGCATCTTGATCCTTTTTACTTCTCCTTCCCCTCCTGTGCCTCCCATCCACTGTCATCCCCAGATTACCTTACTTACATGAATGTAGATGTGAAGGATGGGTTCAGATATCTTCAAGGATGTCTGGCTATGGCATGTTTACCTGTGCCAGCTTGGAGCTGAGGAAGGAGGGAGGTAAATAAGCCAGCAGAGGGGCTGAGGAACCAGTGTGGCTGGATGTGAAGGGTAAGTAGGACTCAGAGAGGGAGGAAGAAAGTGGGGATCCATGGCAGAGATGCAGGGGCAACTCATGGAGAGGGAACAGCAGTAAGGCTGGGTTAAAGGAAAGTCAGAGTGGGTCATCGGGCCATTGAGCATTGAGAGTGAGGCCTTCCTTGGGTTGCTATCTTGGTGTGGTAGACTGGCCATATTGAGGCTCTTGCAGCTAGGAAGAGCATATAGGTCCTTCTGATCAGTAGTTTCTGCTCATCACCAGCCCCATACCATCACTGTGAAATGTCAGCCCAGATTCCAAGATTTCAAGAGAAGCTGAAATCCCTTCATTACATGGGAGCTCTTAATTTTCAGATATTGGCTCAGGTTATTTTTGTAACTCTGTTGAAACATAGCGCATGTGGGCTTCCAGAGAAGATCAAGGGCACTGGGGTTGGTAGGTACAATAGAAAGAGAGCCCTAAGGGAATCTCTAGGCTACCACCTATCTCCTTTCTGCACTGAGCAGATGGTTCTTTGGGTCATAGACCCACTTTCTAGCTATCTAAGCACAGCCACGTCCATTAAACTTTCAGAGCCTTAGTTTTCTTTTCAGTCTCATGAGAATACATGGGCACCACGCGTGGGCAAAGGGGAAAGTGAAACAATATTACATAAGCCTGAGAAAGCATTCAGTAAGAGGTGCTGTACACACACAAAACATGGATGCTACTGTTCATGTTGGGGATTGTGAGTTTTTATAATCACAGGATCTGTGTCAAATTGCTTTGGCCTCATGTTTTAACTCCAAACAGACAAATGTTCCTGAGTTCCCCTTGAGTGGCTGAAGGCAGGCATTGCTAGAGATCGGGCTCCTTTGAGAAGCTGATTCTGTGGGTTGCAGACATTACTTGCTCATAGATGGGACCCCATCTCCTGCACCTTCCAGTGCCCATCCATCATCAGGTAGCTACACTGAGAAAGTCGCTCACTTCTCTCTCTCACTTCGTGTCTCCTGTAGCCCCATTAGAATCTACTTCTTCTATAGCTGTTCTCACCTGGCTGGGGCCACACTACAGAAAAGAGACCCAGGGTAACTTTCAAAGGAGGTGGTAAGAAGCTTGCAGATGCAATTGCTAGAGAGGGTCTCTGAAGGATGTCTGGGAAAAACAAAAAACAGTTCTTGTTCTCAGGTGACTGAACATCATGGGGTCTTGGGAGACATAGGACCCTTGAATTGTGCAAACCAGTGTTGTGCTACAAAATGACAAATACCCTTGGAAGTAGAGAACTTCCTCTCATTCAAGGTGTTGGAGCCAAGGCCAGCGGCTCCTGCAGAAGCATCAATTACCTGAAGTGCAGTCTGATCACAGGCCCTATACAAAGGCCCCTTTTAGGGGAGGCTTCTAAGATGCCCCAGCAACCAGGCCTCACAGGCATCCCTGTGTATCACCAGCTCAAGCCCCTTCTGCAACCCACACAAGCAGCAGCATCCTGGTTGGGCCACTGATCTTTGGAGCAGCACAGAAATGAACACATGTGTGGACCACCCCACAGGCCCTACCCCAGACTCTGCCCAGGTAGCCCGTGGCACAGCCAGAGCCATTAATAACCTTGGCACCTGGATGAGAGGCCCTGGCAGCTTCCTCCTATTCTCCATTTCCCTTCCCGGTGCCTGTGAATAAATTAATCCCCTAATACATAATTAACTCGAAGTTGAAAGGTGAAGTCAAACTTAACCAATTTACTCTTCTGGAGCTGGTTTAGTTCGGATCATGTGATTTTAATTCTTTCCGTATGACCAGGTGATGAGGAAGGAGGAAGGGGGGAGAGGAAAATGCACAGATTAATTTCATTCCTTAACCTCCCTAATGCGCCTGCTTGCTTGCATCGTGTTGCAGACAGCAGATCATCACATGATTTATGGGACTGACCGCTGCCTGCATCTCTCAGGCTAATGACACACACACTAGAGTCATTGATTTGTATGAGTAGCCCCCACTCTTCATTTATCACAATTTAATGTAAGAGTTTGCAATGCAGAAAAAAAATCCACATGGGAAACACGGACCCATAGGCCCAGGCACTAACCAGTTATGAATCATTTGCTGCCTTTTAATATATAGACTATTCTATTCTGGAAAATGCCCCATAAGGTCATATTCTTCTCCTAAACATCCCGACAATTAAAGTCCCCAAGAAGCTGTTTTAAGATGCATGACCCTCCAGAACCTTTGTTAGCTCACGAGCTCTTGTAATGCATGTTATCGATTTGTGTCTGAACTCTCCGGAACCCTTCATAAGCCATAACCCACAAAAGTTTCTGAGGGCAGGGCTGTCTGAGCTGAGGATGGGATGCCCAGGAGCTCTTGAGATGGGCCAGCCAGGCCGCATGTGGGCAGAGGTCATGGCCTTTTCCCACACAAACACTGTGGGCAAACTCAAAGGGGCTTACAGCTCTGAGGCCCAGACCAACCCCTCAAATTAAGAGCATTTGAAAGTAGAGCATTTAATTTCTGATCATATAAAGTGGCCATGAGTTAATAATTTGGAGGATTCACAAAAGGAACTAAAGATGTGTTGAAAAGCTTAGAGATAGCCCTGTATTTCCCAAACTGAAAAGGAGGCATCGAGGGGTAATGCCTCCAGGACATTCAGACCTTGGGACAGCTGAGCACATCTTCCTGCAGGGACTTCTGTATTCCATGCTATAGAGAAAAATATTACCTAGAATGCACATGATATGCATCTTAGCCTGTTCTCTATTACTATAACAAGTACCCAACACTGCACATTTTATAAAGAAAAGTGATTAATTGGCTCATGGTTCTGAAGGCTGAAAAGCCCCAAGATTGGACAGCTGCCTTTGATGAGGTCCTGCTTGCTTGTGGGGATCCTGCAGAGTCCTAATGTGACTCATAGGATCATATGGCAAGAGGAGCACAACCAAAAGACTGGCTTTTATAACAGACTCACTCTCAAGTTAACCCATTCATCCCCAAATGGAGTAATCCATTCACGAGGGTTGAGACCTCATGACCCAGTCACCTTGAGGGACCCACCTGGTCCCACCTCTTAATCCTCACAATGGGCATTCAATTTCAACATGAGATTTGGTGGGGACTTAGAAACCACAGCACTGTGTTATATAGTAAAGTGGTAAACACATTTTTCAAGATGAAATATAAGCCTTCAAGGAAATGTGCTCATGCAAGAAACTTGACCATGTCCCAAAGCTGAGTGATTGCAGAGGAGAGAACTCTGTCCCAGGGTGTTTCCAGAGAGAAGTCAGGGAGGCACGGTTCTTGTAAAACCAGATCATAGATGCAAATGCTTATTGGGTTGAGATGGATGGTGAGGACCAGAACTAGCAGGAGCCAAGAGCCCATCTGCTGGGAAGAGCACTTCTCACCTCTGGTTGGAGGACAGTAGGCCCAGTGTTGCCCTATCTCTTAATTTTTTCAAAATAAGTACAAATCTAATTTTTTTTCAAATGGAAAACTAATATTTTTAGGTGTTAGAATAATGAAAAGAGCATAGTTTAGCCCAACCTGAATTCCAGAGTCAGGGCTCTGGTGCTGACAAGTGTAATCTGCCCAACACATACACATTAACTACACACCCCACCAAGATCTGTCACTACCTCAGGATGTCAGTCTCCTCTGCATCTGGAAGGGAGCTGGCTGCACACTTCAAGGCACTTCAGAAGTGGTTTGATTACCCTGGAGGCTGCATCAGAAGAGAATGACCATAGATTCTGGAACAGATGAGAGATCAGGTTCAATCCCAAGTTATGACTCCCACATGAGAAGCTCTGGGTGTAAAGTGAGGAGGAAATAATTGTCTATTTCATCATATTTTTGAAAAAGAAATCAATGAGTATGAAATTTCAGCTATGGTAGCTTAGTAAGTTCTAGAAGCTTGTTTTCTAGTAAAGTCCACCCATCATACCCTATCATTTTCCCAAAAGTATCTCATCACTATACCTTGGGAAAAGGAGGAAATAGAAAACTACCTGGGCATGGTGACGCACACCTGTGATCCCAGAACTCTGGCAGGCTGAGGCAGGAGGATCACAAGTTCAAGCCTAGCCTGGGCAACCTAGTGAATTAGTAAGAACCTATCTCAAAATTTAAAAAAAAGTTTAAAGGACTTGGGACATAGTTCAGTGTGAAGGCCCTTGATTTGATCCTCAGTAACCTTCCCCACCAAAATTTATGAAATAATGACATACTTTTTCCCTGAGAAATTCTAGCATTCTACATGGCTGCACATCAATGTAGAAACTTAGACCATGAGGTTCAGGGTCTGTGGCTTATTCATCCCTGTACCTAGCTGGGGGCTGCACTCTGGGATTCTGCAGGAGGTGAACCTGGACACACCTGGATGAAGGGAAGGCCACATACAGGGCTGGGGCACTGATAGGCCAAGTGCGGAATTGTGACCAGATGGGGGGCCAGCATACTGCCCTCGAGAGCAACAGCAGGAGCAGGGAGAAGATGACACTCCAGATGCCCAGCAGGGTTCTCTCTGGCAGGGAAGGGTGGGCAGAAGTGTCAGAGTGTGGACCAGGGTGAGGAGGCCAGTGTCATCTGCTCTACATTGTCACTCCTCTGGTGGTTTTCTTTGGTCCCTGTGCCTTATCTGGTGCTAGAGGCCAAAATGCCTGCCCTTTTTTGAGGGTATTGCAAGATATATATGTTGTTCTTCTACCTATGGTTGGCTCATTCATTCATTCATTCATTCATAAATTCATTTAACAAATGTGTATACCCACATCTTACTAGACAGGCTCTGTGCTCACACCGGTGGGTGAAGGACAGGATAGGAGCGTGAAATCCTGGTCTCCACAAAACTAACACTCTGCAGTAGAGGCAGGAATGTGCTATGAAGAAGAAAGCATACCTGACATTTTCTGATGGAGGGAGAGGACCATTAGAGTGAGTGTCCATTCTCTGAAGAAATGATCCAACAGCCAAGATTTGAATGGCACAAAAAGTGTTCCCAGTGGAGCAAACAGCAGTGCAAAGGTCCTGAGTTGGCAATGAGGAATCACCATCAGGCCAACATGTTCCAAGATGAGTCTTATTCATCCAAAATCAAACTTCAGGCTCCTCAAGCCACCCCCAGAGTAGAGCTGTGAGGGATTCTATGAGAACAAGAGAGGTAGCCATGCCTAAAGCCAGTGCTAACTCCTGTCAGCTGTCCTCTGTCTGGCCCAGGTAGTTGACAGGTCCTGGACTATGTGCTGTTGGAATCCACAGCCCACAAGAGGGAAGTGAAAGTGTGGGTCATCAGCACATGATGGGAGGGCATCAGGGACAGGAGTCTTGGAAGGAAGAGGAAGAGTTTCCTAAGGAGCTGAAGATGGGTTCTGCATATCCAAGCACACAAGGACCCAAAAGTCTGGGGAGCCAGGCAGGCTGGACCCCCAGCTAGATGGGCAGGGAGGTAGGAGTGGACGCCTGAAGGGAGTGGAGATGGGTGAGCAGAAGGACTCAGACCAGAGTTGCTGAAGTCTCTGTCGGGGATGATCCAGGAGCCAAAATCACCAGTGGTCTCAGGAACCACCAGACAGAGAGGCCCAAGGAGCATTCATCATTCCAGAGACACCCAG
Source organism: Heterocephalus glaber (assembly GCF_053883595.1). Lineage (NCBI taxonomy): Eukaryota > Metazoa > Chordata > Mammalia > Rodentia > Bathyergidae > Heterocephalus > Heterocephalus glaber. Next base: position 8,769,663 of record NW_028258349.1, on the reverse strand, counting down.
AAACTGACCACATGAGCATCTCTAAGTGCAGACTGCTGGGCCTGCGTGCTGAAGACAGCCAGGTGAGCACTGGCCCAGGGAAGACATTGGGTTCTTACCTGTTTGCTTGGCACAGGTGGGATCTCACCTGTCAGCAGCCATCATACCTGGGGCCAGGCTCCAGGCTTCCTGGTGGGCTTCTGGTGTGCTAAGCAATGGTTGCTCCTGTCATCTCCTTACTCTGGTCACTGCACACCATCAGTTCCTTGTATGAACAGCTCCGGAAGCTGTGCTTACCTTACTGGGCTGGCAGGAGGACTCAGTGAACTGAGGGGGGCCACAGGGTAGCTTTAGATGCTACAAGGACAAAATGCTTCACCTTGTGTTTTCCTGAAAGCAGAGCCTGGGATCTGGGCTCAGGTGCAAATATTTGACTGTATGGTAGGGCATCCCAAGGGACAGGGCAAGGGACAAGGGGAGGTGAAATGGCACAGGGGGAAAAGCTGAGCCAAGTGCTGAGCTGAGGTGCTGGGTTACAAAATACAGCAGAGCTGGGAGCTCCACACAATGGTAGTAGAAAGGAGGGTGGAGACATAAGGCTCAAGCAGAAGATAGCAAAATACGTTCTCTTCCATGACGAGCATTGTTTGTTTGTTTGTTTTACCTTCTGTGCTGGATCCTGAGGCTCTCTGTTAACCTACCTCGGGCTTACTGGGGCAGAAAACTGCATCTAACTGTAATTTCTAAATATTGTTTTATTATTTTATTATTTTACTACTGTTGCCTCTTTCTGTCAAATGATGGCACTTCTTATTTATGGTAGTTGTAGAATGTTTCTTTTCTTTCATTCTTTCTTCCTTTCTCTTTTTCTTTCTTTCTTTCTTTTTTTCTTTTTTTTTTTTAGCACTGGGGATTGAACCTGGGGCCTTTGTACTTACTCAGCTCTACATCTCCAGCCCTTTTTATTTTTTATCTTGAAACAGAGTCTTGCTAAGGCACTAAATGTCCCATGCTAGCCTTAAACTTGTGATACACCTCCAAGACTTGTGGAAATTATAGACATGAGCCATGGTGCCTTGGTTGGAGCGTTGCTTTTAAAAATATAATTGCAGATAAGAAAAAAGCCAGTGGAAGGGATGACCACAGCAGTAAGCGGTGGAGGAGATGGCCAGAGACTTGGTGAAGGAGACACAGCAGTGACCAGAAGGCAGGGGCTCTACCCTGGGCTCACTGCTCCACCCAGACGCCTTGTTCCCTATCCACAAATAGGACCTGTTTTCTAATCTGGCTGCAGCCTCCTCTGAGATAGGAGTTGCTTACATTAATGATGGTGATAAAAACCAACTGCAGCAATAATAGTAATCACAGTAGCAGAAAGCAGAAAGTCTGGAAGCAGCCTCTAGTTTGCAGCTTGCCCACACACCTGTTACGGCACCTGGATTGGGTCCTTGTGTCTGCATCTGCCGCAAGGACCACTATGGCCAGAGGAGCTGTGCTCACTGATCAGCTCTGAACTGGCTGACGGATTGCCAGCCTTCTGCAAGGAGGTCAGAGCCTGAACCTCCACTCATTCATTAAATCTCATGATTATGTAGACCTTTCTGCCTTTCACTGATCAATGTGCACCCACCGTCACCCCTGTGGAGGGAGTCCAGAGCACAGTCTGCCTCGTTCACCTGTCCCGTGCCCCAGTACACAGCAAAGGCTCTGTAAATGCTCAGGCACAAATATCACTATTTAAAGAAGACAATTTCTTTTTTCTACTAGGTCTTGTGAGGAGGCTGAGGAGAGGAAAGGGTCTCAGATCTCAGTAGTTCCCTTCTTGGTAGCCAGTTCTGCATGCCTGGTAGAGTAAGGAGGATTAAATGCAGTCGTGAACACAACAGACCTCACTACTGTGCAAACTGGAGGCCTCCTTGGTGCACATTGTTGTGTTGTTATTAAGGTCAGGGCACATCCTGAAACCCTAAGTTCCTTTCATCTGCATTAATACAGCACAATGCATTCGCAGAGATAGAAGTCAGAGAGAAACTGTCACATCCCGCCCTTCCACTCCTGCTAGTTCCAGGTGAGCTCCAGAGCAGCTCTGTCTTTGGTTAATGTCCCCAAGCTCCATCAGCCATGGGACTCTGAATGGTGAGGCATGCTGAGGCCGTTCTGCTGCTCCTCACCCATCATGAGCATTCCTGAGCCAGCTGGATCAGGCTTCCTGGACACACACCCCAACCAGCATGACTCAAGGCTGGCCCAGTGTCCCCTTCAGTCCCCAGCCCTTAATGCATCCTGCAAAACCATCTGGGGGGCTGTGCAGCTTCTTGAGGCCTGTGTTAGAGACAGATTCATTTCTCAGGCCCTCACCCTCCTAGCTTCCCTTCCCTTCTCTTGCTCCTCACCACAGAGCATTTTCCTCTCTGACAACACACATTCCTTTTTCTTCATTATCCCTGTCTCTCCCAAACCTATATTTTGAATCTTGCCTCTCCCTCCAGCCTAGGCATCTGGAATTTTACAGTCAGAAAAAGACACCTTCTGTGTCTGATTTTTGCTGCTCTATTTCTTCCCTGGATTTGGCTGTTAAAAGTGGATGGGCTGAGGAATGAATGAAGGGAGATAAATATTGGTTAATGTCATAGAATATTATCCCATTGCTCTCCTCTACCAAAACATATTACAGCCATTCTCCATATGCACAAGCTTCTTGTTCATGGATTCAAACATACTTGGATTGAAAATATTTTAAAAATAATTGCATCCATACTGAACATGTATGGACTTTTTTCTTGTTGTTATTCCTTAAACAATATAGTAGGACACAAATTTATATAACATTTACCTTGCATTAGATGTTATAAATATTCTAGAGATGATTTAACCTGTATAGGAGGATTGTATAAGTTCTATAGAAATACTTAACTATTTTATATAAATGATTTGAGCATCTCAAAATTTTGATATCTACTCAGGATCCCGGAACCCATCTTCCATGGATATCAAAGGATGACTCTATTTAATTTAGTTTCTCAAAGTAATACCTTGAAACAGTTTTATATTTGCTCCTATTTTATAGATTAGGAAACTGAGATAGTGGAGATAAAATGAAGTTATGAAAAATAAAATTAATCCAAAAGAAGATAGGAAAAAAGAACAAAGCCCAAATGAGATAAATACAAAACAAATAGCAAGATGATAAACTTAAACATAACTATATTGAAAATTACACTAAATGTAAATGGTCTAAACATTCCTCCTAAAAGACCAAGAATATTTGATTGGATATAAAAACAAAATCCATTCATACATTGTCTGAAGAAAAATCCATTTAAAAATAAAAAAACCAGGTATGGTGATGTATGCCTTTAATCCAGTACTTGGGGAGGCTGAAACAAAGAGGTCTCAAGTTCAAGCCCAGCTTGGATGACTTAATTCCTTAGTCCTTATCTCCAAAATTAAAAAAATAGAAAAGAACTGGGGATTCAGCTCAGTTTTAAGGCCCTGAGTTTAATCTCCAGTACTAAATATAAATTAATTAATTAATTAATATATAAATAAAGGTGGAAGAGATAAAAATGAAAAGATACCAAGATGTTCTTCAGCAGGTAATTATACTAAAAAAACACCGAAGTATAACTATACAATGAAGTAACCTTTCTGAGACATCAGAAAGAATACAATTTTTATTTATATAGCATGGGTAAGTCTTGAATGCTATAAAAGAAATAAGATTCACAGGCTACATAAGGCATAATTCCATTTTAATTATATGGTCAAAAAGTTAAAGCTATGGGGACATAAAAAGATCTATAATTGCCAGGGGTAGGGAGTAGGGAAGGTTTGACTACAAAGTGATACAAGATGAATGGGTAAAACTGCCCTTTATGGTGAATACATGTCTCTGTACTTTTTTGAAACTCTTTAGAATTGTGCACTACAAAGAATAAACTTTACAGTACATATTTTTTTGGATATTGAAAGAGCCTGAGATTGAAAACAGACTCTGAATCTAACTTATTTCAAATGTGTGACAATCTCACCACTAGAATGAAGACAAAAGATGCTAAACCAGGCAAAACCAAAAACAACTGTACATAAATATAGTACCCTAGGTGATAAACCTATTTCTCACTGGAATGTACATTAGCAATCTGAAATTACTTTTCATATGTAACTGTTAAATAAATAAGTTAATAATTTTCAGACAGATCCTGCCACTCCTGACCCAGAGGTAGGGGGTTCTGGGCTGTCATCCATCCTGCCTCTCCTGGCCCAGAGGCAGGGGCTTCTTAGCCACTGTCTCACTGCTCCTGGTCCAGAGGAAGGAGCTTCCTGGCCAACATCCCTCCTGCCACTCCCAGCCCAGAGGAAGGGGCTTCCAGGCAGCCATCCATCCTGCCGCTCCCAGCCCAGAGGTAGGGGCTTCTGAACTGCCATCCCATTGCTCCTGGTCCAGAGGAAGGGACATCCTGGCCTCCATCCCTCCCACTGGTCCAAGCCCAGAGGAAAGGGCTTTGGGGTCGACAGCAATCCTGCTGCTCCCAGCCCAGAGGAAGGGACTTCCAGGCTGTCATCTGTCCCACCACTCCCGGCCCAGAGGTAGGGGCTTCTGAGCCGCCGTCCCACTGCTCCTGGCCCAGAGGAAGGGTTTTCTGGGCCACCATCCCTAACGCTGCTCCTGGCCCCTGTCCCACCTTTCCCAACTCAGAGGAGGTGAGCCACGTGGGCACCAACAGCACCCCACCGTGCCCCTCCAGTCGAAATGAGAAAACACATAAATAAGTCTCAAAACCAGACTTCCAGATCACCTACAACAACTCCAAAGGGAAATGAGATGGAACACTCTGATACTCAACCACCTGGACCCACTGAACTGGCAACAAAAGGGGATCTGGAAAAAATGAAATCAGAAATAATTTCTCAGATAACAGGAGAAATTGTGCTCCTAGTGCAAGACATGATTAATAAATCTAGAGAGGAGCTGAGGAACATAATGGAATCCTAACACAGGAAACAAATGGAATCCATAAAACAGATGCAAATAGATTTCCAGGAGATGAAAAACTCCATTGAAAGTCTACACAGCAGAATGAGCAAATGTGAGGACAGAATTTCAGATATAGGAGATAAGATTGCAATTAATGACCAGGAAAAGAAAAACTGCTTCAAAATTATAAGGGAACACAAGAAATCAATCAAGCAGTTGCTAGATGATGCAAAGAAGAATAACATAAGACAGATTGGAGTCAATGAAGAAACAAGAGAGAGTGCAGATGACATAAAAAAAAGTCTTCACAGAAGTAATCGAAAAAAATTCCCAAGCAAGGGAAAAGAACTTGACATACAGATAAGGGAGGCATATAGGACTCCAAATAGCCTTGATAAAAAAAAATCTACACATAGGCATATAACTGTTAAGATTCCAGAAACACAACAGAAGAACAAAGTTCTACAAGCAGTTAGAGAAAAGAAACAAGTCACATACAAAGGAAAGCCCATCAGAATCACAGCAGACTTCTCAACACAAACCATCAAGGCAAGAAGAGCTTGGAGTGACATATTTCAAGCCCTAAAAGAAAACAGCCTCCAACCCAGATTGATATACCCTGCAAAATTATCTTTCAAAATGGATGGAGAAATAAGATACTTTCAAGACAAAGAGCACCCTAGGAACTTCGTGAATACCAAACGAGCACTCCAAAAAACTTTGCACAATATCCTAGGAACAGACATTGAGGATCACAACCCCAGGAAGCAAAGCAGAATGAACCCATCTGGCATGACAAGAAATTAAATGTAAAGGGGGAGAACCCAACAAAAAGAAAAAGTCATGGCAATGACAAGTCAATACGTTTCAGTTATAACCACGAATGTTAACGGTCTCAATTGAACAATCAAAAGAAATAGACTGGCAGAATGTGTCAAGAAGCAAAATCTAACAATATGCTGCATACAAGAAACACACTTAATTCAAAATGAAACTCATAGACTGAAAGTTAAAGGGTGGAAAACAATACTCCATGTGACAGGAACCTGAAAAAAGCAGGAGTAGCTATCCTCTTGGCAGATCAAGAGGATTTCAAACCAACACTGATTAAGAGAGATGAAGGACACTACATCCTTGTAAAGGGAAGAATCCAAGAGGAAGAGATGACAATCATAAATATCTATGCACCAAACACTAGTACACCCAACTATATAAAACAAATACTAATGGACATGAAAAGTCATATATGCACTAATACAATTGTAGTGGGGGACCTCAACACCCCACTGTCACAAATAGATAGATCAACTAGACAAAAAATAAGTAATGAAATACTAGAACTCAATTGAACTCTTGAACACATGAACTTAACAGATGTTTAAAGAGTGTTCCACCCCACCAAATCAGAATACATATTCTCTTCAGCTGCACATGGGTCATTGTCCAAAATAGACCACATGCTCACACATAGAACCTGTTTAAGTAAGTGCAAAGAAATTGAAGTTATCCCCTGTATATTATCAGACCATAGTGTGATGAAATTGGAGATCAATAGCAAAAGAAGCTGCAAGAATTTCATAAATACATGGAAATTGAACAACACACTTCTGAATAACCAGTGGGTCACAGAGGAAATTAAAGAAGAAATCAGACAGTTCCTTCAATTAAATGACAATGACAATACAACATATCAGAATCTATGGGATGCAATGAAAGCAGACTTATGAGGGAAATTCATAGGAGTGAATATTCATATTAGGAAAGCAGAATGAGCCCAATTAAACAACCTGATGATGAACCTCGGGCTTCTAGAAAAAGAAGAGCAGGACAAACCGAAAGCTCATACAAGGGAGGAAATTATAAAGATCGGAGCAGAAATCAATACAATGGAGACTAAGAGAATGATACAGAAAATTAATGAAGCCAAGAGTTGGTTCTTCAAAAGAATCAACAAAATTGACAAAACTGTAGCCAACATTATCAGAAAAAAGAAGGAAAAGACCCAAATCAATGCAATTAGGAATGAAAAGGGTGAAATTACAACAGACCCAGCAGAAATCCAGAGGATCAACAATACCTGCTTCCAGAACCTATACACCAATAAGATGGACAACACAGAAGAAATGGACAGATTCCTAGATACATATGAACTACCAAAGTTGAACAAAGAAGAGCTAAAAATTCTAAACAACCCAATATCAACCAAGGAAATTGAAAAGGTAATTAAAAACTTATCAACTAAGAAAAGCTCGGGTCCTGATGGCTTCACTGCTGAATTCTACAAGACATTTAGAGAGGAACTACTGCCACTACTGTTGAAACTCTTTAATGAAATTGAAAGGGAAGCAATACTCCCAAATTCATTCCTGGAAGCAAGCATCATCTTGATCTCCAAAACAGAGAAAGACCCAACTGAAAAGAACTATAGGTCAATCTCACTAATGAACATAGATGCAAAAATCCTTAATAAGATACTGGCAAAGAGAATACAGAAGATCATCAAGAAGATCATACACCCTGATCAAGGGGCATTCATCCCAGGGATGCAGGGACGGTTCAACATATGTAAATCAATCAAAGTAATACAGTATATCAACAGAGCCAAGGACGAAAACCATATGATTATCTCCATAGATGCAGAAAAAGCATTTGACAAAATCCAACACACATTTATGATAAAACCCTACAAAAAATTGGAATAGATGGTCTCTACCTCAAACTGATAAAAACCATCTATGAAAAACCAACAGCCAATATCATACTAATGGTCAAAAATCGAAATCCTTCACAGTAAAATCAGGAAAAATACAAGGATGTCCACTATCACCACTCTTGTTCAATATAGTTTTGGAAACATTAGCCACAGCAATTAGACAAGAGAAAGAAATAAAAGGAATAAAGATGGGAAATGAAGAGGTCAAATTGTCATTATTTGCAGACGACATGATACTGTTTATAGAAGACCCCAAGAACTCCACCAAAAGTCTTCCAGACTTAATAACCAAATGCAGTCAAGTAGCTGGTTACAAGGTCAACACACAAAAATCAATAGCTTTCCTCTACACAAATGACAGACTCACTGAGAGAGAAATAGGGCAAATAACTCCTTTCACAATAGCATCCAAAAAACTGAAATATGTAGGAATCAACCTACCAAAAGAAATCAAAGCCTCTTTTCTGAAAACTATGGCACTCTGAAAAGAGAGATTGAAGATGATATCAGAAAATGGACAGACATCCCCTGCTCCTGGGTAGGAAGGATCAACATATTGAAAATGGCCATACTTCCAAAACTGCTATATAGATTCAATGCAATCGCACTTGAAATCCGAGCAGCATACTTCATGGACTTTGAGAAAACAATCCAAAAATTCATTTGGAACAAGAAAAGACCCAGAATAGCAAAAGCAATTCTAGGTAACAGAGACATGGCAGGGGGTATCACAATCCCCAATCTGCAACTATACTACAAAGCTACTGTGATAAAAACAGTATGGTACTGGCAAGGAAACAGACCTGAGGACCAGTGGAACAGATTAGAAGATGCAGAAACAACGCCAGACACACTCAGCCATCTCATCCTCCATAAGGGAGCCAAACACCCTCACTGGAGGAAAGATAGCCTCTTTAATAAATGGTGCTGGAAAAATTGGGTTTCAACTTGCCAAAGATTAAAACTAGACCTATATCTCTTGCCATGCACTAAACTAAAATAGAAATGGATTAAAGATCTAAATATTAAAATAGAAACTCTGAACCAGTTGGAACAGAGGTTAGGTAGAACTCTTGAAGACATTGGTGTAGGAATAGATTTTATGAACAAAATCTCAGTAGCACGGGAACTAGCACAAACAATCAACAAGTGGGATCTCCTCTTATTAAAAAGCTTCTGCACAACAAGAGAAACCACCAGCAGTGTGAAGAGACGACCCACAATATGGGAAAAAATCTTCACCTGCTTTTCCTCAGACAAAGATCTACTATCTCAAATCTATAAAGAACTTAAAAAGATCAGACCTCCCAAATTTAAAGGCCCAATCTGAAAATGGGCATCTGAAATGAACAGACATTTCTCACACAAAGAAGTAGAAATAGAAAATAAATACATGAAATATGTTCAATATCACTGGTCATTCGAGAGATGCAAATGAAAACAATGCTGAGATTCCACCTCACTCCAGAAAGAATGGCTACTAGCATGAAATCAACCAATAATAAATGCTGATGGGGCTGTCGGGAAAGAGGAACCCTGCTCCACTGCTGGTGGGAGTGTAGACTGGTGCAACCACTGTGGAAATCAGTATGGAAATACCTCAAAGAACTAGGACTGGAACTCCCATTTGACCCAGCTATTCCCCTGCTGGGTATCTTCCCCAAAGAATTAAAAGAATCATACCACAGTGATGTATGTGCACACATCTTCATAGCAGCACAGTTTGTGATAGCTAAAACTTGGAAACAGCCCAAATGCCCATCAACTGGAGACTGAATAAAGAAAATGTGGGGTTTTTAAAAAATAAAATGGAGCACTACTGAGCCATAAAAAATGAGAAATTAGAGACATTTATAGCTAAGTGGATGCACATTGAGGCGATACTCTTAAGTGAAATAAATAGGACACACATGTGTAAATGCCGAATAGTTTCTCTGGTGTGAGAAACTGAAAGTGTAAATAAGGACTAAAAGGTATAATAGGTAATGTGAAATAGGAAGAAAAGGGGCAAAGGGGAAGGAAGTGGGAGGGCTAGGGGAAAGGATAGAAGGGAATGGGATTAATATGAGAAAATGGAAAAATAGGAACAAAGTCTTTGTAAACATGGAGGAATGGAGGGGTTGAAGGGAGGGCTGGACAAGGGTGAAAAATAAGAACCAAGAGAGATTATGTAAAGGTGCAAATTTCCAATGATGAGTGTCATTATATTGTATACCTAAAATGAACCAATGATTAGAATGAATAATAGATAATGCAAAATGGGAAGAAAAAGTCCAAAGGGGTAGGGGTAGTAGGAGGGGCAGGGAAAAGGAAAGAAGTGAAAGGAAAAATGATGAGAAATGGAAAAAATGGAAATAAAGTCTTTGTAAATAGGGAAGGGTGGAGAGGGTGAAGGGAGGGCTAGGAATGGGGAAAAAATAAGAACCAAGATGCATCATGTAAAGTTCCCAATGAAAAATGTAATTGTACTGTATACCTAAAATGTACCAATAAAAGAATTTAACAATAATAATAATAATAATAATAATTTTCAGACAATGGAACCAGACTTTCTCATTGTTAGGGAAAGATGTAACAAGCTAGGAGGTATGGAGAAGGGATAATTGTTCTAACAGTTATATATATATATATATATATATATATATATATATATATATAATGCATATATTTATATCTATATGTCTGTCCATCTATCTATATGTCTAGCTACCTATCTAACTATTCCTTCCACCAAGAAGTGGAAATTAATTCCTTCCATTGATGTATGTACTTGGCAGCTTACCTCTAGTTAACAAATAGAATTCTGAGAGGGAGAAAATAGTACTGTACTTACAATGGAGAAACCTGGCAGAATGAGCAAAGCAATCAAAAATAACGTGATCAGTAATATCACTTTATGTCATGGTCACTTTATATGTTGTAATGAAAAGGGTACTTTACCTTCTATAACACTAATACAATAGTGAGAATATATTGAACAAACCCAAATTGAGGTAATCTACAAAACACCTGACTGCTAATTATCACATGCATGAGTATTAAGATAACAAGAAAAAAGCAAACAAAAATACAAAAAATGTCACTGATCAGAGGAGTCTAAGGAGACATAACAACTAAATACAAATGTGCACAATTGGATTGGATCCTACAATACAAAAATACATTATTGGAAAACCTGGGGAAATACAAATAAAGTCTATACTTTAGTTGATAAAAATGTAAAATTTTACCATAGTTATATAAGATTTTAACATTAGGGAGAGATGAGTGAGGGGTAGACAAGCAACCTCAGTCATATTTTGAAAGTCGTCTGTAAAACTAAAAATATTACAAAATATTTTTTCTGAAAAGTAAGAGAAGAAAAATTACTAAGTCATGTGAACACTAATCAAAAGAAAGTTCAGGTAGCTATATCAGTTCTAAACAAATAGATTTAAATTAAGGAACATTACCAGTGATAAAGAGGTATACTTCATAGTGATAAAGGAATCAAATTGCAAAGACAACATAACATACCTAAATGCACGAACATTTAATCATAAAGCTTGGTACTGAGGGTGTGCTGCACTAGGAGAGCACTTGTGTAGTGTAGACATATGGGGCTCTCAGTTCAATCTCCAGCACACTGATAGCAATAATAAGAGCAATAAACCCTAAAATATACTGCATTAAGGAGTGAAGGAACTAAAAAGAAAAATGGAAAAATCAACAATTATTGTTAAAGACTCAAATACTCATTTCTCAGTAATTGAAAGAATTTGAAGAAAAAAAACAGTAAAGATGTAAAAGATTTAAATAACACTGTCACCGTAGTATGCTAGAGCCAACTTGCACTGATTAGTGAAAGCAATTTATATTCATGTCTTCCCAAGATCACATTCAATGACAGCACATTGCAATATTAAAATCAAACATGACAAGGTACTTATACCATGGAAGTTATCAAATTCTTCAAATAAGGGTCTTTTCTCTCCTGATATTTAGTTAAACATTTACTGGAATACCACTACTATTATGGGTTGTGTTTTGATGTTCCCCCACAGCCTCATGCAGTCATAAGTGGGGCTGTTTCAGAGGTGGCTGGATCTAAAGTGTGTGACACTGTAAGTGATTCATGGTGCCATGCCAGGCTAGGGGGCACTAGGATTAAGGGTGCAAGTGCTGCCTGCCCTAAGTAGCCTGGATATGATAAAAAGGGGAGAAAGATGCTGTTAAGGCCTCTTGCTTGCTTACTTTTACTGTCTTCTGCTTGGCCATGGACTGTTTCTCTTCTGCAGTGCCTCTCTGCCAAGCCACCCTGCCTTGGAGCCAGCTGATTATGAACTGAAACCTCTACAAACTGTGAGCTAAATAAACCTTTCCTCCCTTAACTTGTAAGTGTTGGGTATTTTGTCTCAGCAATGAGAAAAGTAACTAAGATAACTGCCAATCAACCAAAGCAAAATGACATTTAGTGACATTCAGAGAACATCCTAAAACTATAGAAGCACATTTATTCCCAAGTCTGTGGTGGTGATTTACTAAGATAACCTATGTTCTAGATCATAAAACAAGTTTCAAAAAATGCAAAAGGGTTGACATCATAAGGAAGTGTTCTTTGACCACCACAGAACTAAACTAGAAATCAGTGAAAGTGTCTGAGCCACAAAGATTTGAAAATTAAACAAACATTTGCAAATAACTCATAACTAAAAGAAGAAATCACAAGATGAATAAGAAAATATTATGGCATTGAAATAATATCAGCTTGATAAAAATTAAATATATCAAAATGTGTGTGTTTTATAAATAAGAAGTAATCACTGGAAATTTATACATTGCATGCTTCTGTTAGAAAAGACCAAAAATCAATGAATTTATTCTTGCTTGAAGAAATTAGAAAAAGAAGAGCAATTGAAATTCAAATAAGCAGAATTAAACCAAATAACAAAGATCAGTCATTAATGAAACAGAAAGCAGATATATATTTAAGGATAGCTATTTAAACAAACTGATTATTCAAAGGATCAGTAAAATTAATAAAGTTCTAGAAAGACTAGGCAGCTACAAGAAGATATACAAATTACCACTTAAAAGAGACACCACTACATATCCTACAGATATTAAAAGGATAATAACAGGATATTAGAAATAACTTTGTCAACAAGTTCATCAATTTATGTAAAATTGACAAATTTCTTGAAAGATAGTACTAAATCACATTCATGAAGAAACAGATAACCCAATCTGTTTATAGGATTAGCAATATCAATTCTATGCAAACACTCTAGATAAATACATCATTTTATGGGAACTACATAACCTGTTATCAAAACTTGAAAGACATATATATTAGCTTAAATAAGAACTACACATTAATGCATCACATAATTATGCGTCCAAAAATCTAACAAAATTTTAGCAAATCCAATCCAACAATATACAAATATGACAATATATCATGACTATCCAAAGAATAGTAGACTAGTCTAACATTCAAAAATGAATTAATGTGACTCATCTTAACAAATTTTTAAAATATAAGGAAGACCATCTACCAGTTCTACCATAACACTTGTTTTGAAATATGAATTTGTTTCAACACAAATGGTACATTGGGGTAAATTTTGAATTTTGTGTTTGCTTATGCAAAATTTTGTCAATGAAAAATAGTTAAGGGAATGCAGAAATTGCACCAAGATGAAAAGAGCCATGTAGTACCACACAAAAAGCACACAGTCACACATCTCAAATATCTATTCATTACTTCAATTGATCATGACCACATGTTATAAGCCACACCTGTCCTCATCTATCCAATTTAAGATAACCTTCTCACCTCCATTTCATATTAATTCATAAACTATGCCCTTTCTGATACCCAATCCCAAACCAAATTTTGCATCTTTTTTAGATAAATGAAGTGTCATAGTTATTGTTCATACATTTAGTGTTCATGCATTTCATACCCATGAACTCATCCTAATTTTTTTCATAAACATAAAAATTGCAAGATTTCAAATAGCATAGTGCATTTTAGGAACATGTGTATCATGTTATAGCAGGACCGATATGATCATCTTAACAGAGAAAAGCTATTGGATTAAACAGTGCTAATTCATGATAAAATCTCTTAGCAAGCAAGGAATACTGATGGTTCCTAACTTACTATGGTTTACTTTATAATTTTTTAACTTCACAATTGTGGAAAAGTAATGCATATTCAATAGAAACTGTACTTCAACTTTTGAATTTTGATCTTTTCCTGGGCTAGGTACATGCTCTCTGATACTCTGGCAATGCTAGCCATTGGCAGAGAGCTCAGCTCCCAGTTAGAAAGGTGATCAGGATGGTAGACAACTGACACCATACAGTATACTGTGTTGGTAAGCTATGATAGTTTGCAGGTTTGGTGTATTAAATGCATATCTGACTTGATATTTTCAATTTTCAATAGGCTTATTTGGACCTAACCTGTCATAGTCACTTTAATATCCCTGGGACACAATATCAACACCTACAGCTTAAAGGAAGATAAATTTATTTTGGTTCACAGTTTCAGTCCATGGTTGGCTGACTGCAAGACAGAAATGGCTTGGTGGAAGCACTTGGGCAAAGAAAAGCTACTCATATGCCAGGAAGCAAAGAGCAAAGAGTGGAGCCTGGAAGTGAGATATATTCTTCCAGGTTACAACCCAGTGACCCACCTCCAGCCAGGTCCCACCTCCAACCAGGTCCCACCTCCAACCTGGTCCTACCTCCAAACAGGCCCAACTTCTAACCAGGTCCCACCTCAAACCAGTCCCCACCTTCTAAGAGCAAGTCAACTGGAGTGCACCATAATCAAATCACTTCCCAAGAGCTCCACCTCTGAATATATAAGGTTTGGGGGACACTTAAATCTAAACAATAAACTCCTTGTTATTTTTTTTTAAGTTTTATTTTATTGGTACATTTTAGGTATACAATATAGTGAGATTCATCACTGGAAATTTGCACCTTTACATAATCTCTCTTGGTTCTTATTTTTCCCTCTTCCCCTGCCCTCTCTTAAATCCCTCCATCCCTCCCTATTTACAAAGACTTTGTTTCCATTTTTTCATTTTCTCATATTAATTCCATTCTCTTCTTTCCTTTCCCCTACCCCTCCCACTTCTCCTTCCCCTTTGCCCCTTTTCTTCCTGTTTCACATTACCTATTATACCTTTTAGTCCTTATTTACACTTTCAATTTCTCACACTAGAGAAACTATTCGGTATTTACACATGTGTGTCCTATTTATTTCAATTAAGAGTATGGCCTCAATGTGCATCCACTTAGCTATAAATGTCTCTAATTTCCCATTTTTATGGCTGAGTAGTACTCCATTTTAACACATTTTCTTTATCCAGTGTCTAGTTGATGGGCATTTGGGCTGTTTCCAAGTTTTAGCTATTACAAATTGTGCTGCTATGAAGATGTGTGCACATATATCACTGTGGTATGATTCTTTTAATTCTTTGGGGAAGATACCCAGCAGGGGAATAGCTGGGTCAAGTGGAAGTTCCAGTCCTAGTTCTTTGAGGTATCTCCATACTGATTTCCACAGTGGTTGCACCAGTCTGCACTCCTACCAACAGTGGAGCAGGGTTCCTCTTTCCCCACAGCCCCTCCAGCATTTGTTATTGGTTGATTTCATGATAGCATCCATTCTTTCTGGAGTGAGGTGGAATCTCAGCGTTGTTTTCATCTGCATCTCTCAAATGACCAGTGATGTTGAACATATTTCATGTATTTATTTGCTATTTCTACTTCTTTCTCTGAGAAATGTCTATTCATTTCAGATGCCCATTTTCAGATTGGGCCTTTAAATTTGGGAGGCCTGACTTTTTAAAGTTCTTTATAGATTCGAGATAGTAGACCTTTGTCTGAAGAATGAACAGCAGGTGAAGATTTTTTCCCACATTGTGGGTTGTCTCTTCACACTGCTGGTGGTTTCTATTGCTGTGCAGAAGCTTTTTAATAAGAAGAGATCTCACTTGTTGATAGTTTGTGGTGTTTCATGACCAACTGAGGTTTTGTTCATAAAATCTATTCCTACACCAATGTCTTCAAGAGTTCTACCTAACCTCTGTTCCAGCCAATTCAGCATTTCTATTTTAATATTTAGATATTTAATCCATTTGGATTTTAGTGTAGTGCTTTGTGAGAGAGATAGGTCTAGTTTCAATCTTTGACAAGTTAAAACCCAATTTTTCCAGCACCATTTATTAAAGAGGCTATCTTTCCTCCAGTGAGGGTGTTTGGCTCTGTTATCAAAGAAGAGATGACTAAGTGTGTCTGGCGTTGTTTCTGCATCTTCTGATCTGTTCCACTGGTCCTCAGGTCTGTTTGCCAGCACCATGCTGTTTTTATCACAGTAGCTTTGTAGTATAGTTTCAAGTTGTGGGTTGTGATACCCCCTGCCATGTCTCCGTTATCTAGAATTGCTTTTGCTATTCTGGGTCTTTTCTTGTTCCAAATGAATTTTTGGATTATTTTCTCAAGGTCCATGAAGTATGCTGCTGGGATTTCAAGTGGGATTGCATTGAATCTGTATAGCAGTTTTGGAAGTATGGCCATTTTCACTATGTTGATCCTTCCTACCCAGGAGAAGGGGATGTCTGTCCATTTTCTGATAGCACCTTCAATCTCTCTTTTCAGAGTGCTATAGTTTTCAGAAAAGAGGCCTTTGATATCTTTTGTTAGGTTGATTCCTAGGTATTTTAGTTTTTTGGATGCTATTGTGAAAGGAATTGTTTGCCCTATTTCTGTCTCAGTGAGTCTGTTGTTCATGTAGAGGAAAGCTATTGACTTTTGTGTGTTGACCTTGTAACCAGCTACTTGACTGAATTTGGTTATTAAGTCTAGAAGACTTTTGGCAGCATTCTTGGGATCTTCTATATAGAGTATCAGGTCATCTGCAAATAATGACAATTTGACTTCTTCATTTCCTATCTTTATTTCTTTTATTTCTTTCTCTTTTCTAATTTCCATGCCTAATGTTTCCAAACTATATTGAACAGGAGTGGTGATAGTGGGCATCCTTGTCTTGTTCCTGATTTTAGTGTGAAGGATTTCAGTTTTTGACCATTTAGTATGATACTGGCTGTTGGTTTTTCATAAATAGCTTTTATCAGATTGAGGTAGAGACCATCTATTCCAATTTTTTGTAGGGTTTTTATCATAAATGTGTGTTGGATTTTGTCAAATGCTTTTTCTGCATCTATGGAGATGATCATATGGTTTTCATCCTTGGCTCTATTGATATAGTGTATTACTTTGATTGATTTGCATATGTTAAACCATCTCTGCATCCCTGGGATGAATCCCACTTGATCAGGGTGTATGATCTTCTTGATGATCTTCTGCATTCTATTTGCCAGTATCTCATTAAGGAGTTTTGCATCCATGTTCATTAGTGAGATTGGCCTATAGTTCTCTTTTTCATTTGGGTCTTCCTCTGCTTTGGAGATCAAGGTGATGCTTGCTTCCAGGAATGAATTCAGGAGTATTGCTTCCCTTTCAATTTCATTAAAGAGTTTCAACAGTAGTGGCAGTAGTTCCTCTCTAAATGTCTTGTAGAATTCAGCAGTGAAGCCATCAGGACCCGAGCTTTTCTTAGTTGATAAGTTTTTAATTACCTTTTCAATTTCCTTGGTTGATATTGGGTTGTTTAGAATTTTTAGCTCTTCTTTGTTCAACTTTGGTAATTCATATGTATCTAGGAATCTGTCCATTTCTTCTGTGTTTTCCATCTTATTGGAGTATAGGTTCTGGAAGTAGGTATTGATGATCCTCTGGATTTCTGCTGGGTCTGTTGTAATTTCACCCTTTTCATTCCTAATTGCATTGATTTGGGTCTTTTCCTTCTTTTTTCTGATAATGTTGGCTACAGTTTTGTCAATTTTGTTGATTCTTTTGAAGAACCAACTCTTGGCTTCATTAATTTTCTGTATCATTCTCTTAGTCTCCATTGTATTGATTTCTGCTCCGATCTTTATAATTTCCTCCCTTGTATGAGCTTTCGGTTTGTCCTGCTCTTCTTTTTCTAGAAGCCCGAGGTTCATCATCAGGTTGTTTAATTGGGCTCATTCTGCTTTCCTAATATGAATATTCACTCCTATGAATTTCCCTCATAAGTCTGCTTTCATTGCATCCCATAGATTCTGATATGTTGTATTGTCATTGTCATTTAATTGAAGGAACTGTCTGATTTCTTCTTTAATTTCCTCTGTGACCCACTGGTTATTCAGAAGTGTGTTGTTCAATTTCCATGTATTTATGAAATTCTTGCAGCTTCGTTTGCTATTGATCTCCAATTTCATCACACTATGGTCTGATAATATACAGGGGATAACTTCAATTTCTTTGCACTTACTTAAACAGGTTCTACGTGTGAGCATGTGGTCTATTTTGGACAATGACCCATGTGCAGCTGAAGAGAATATGTATTCTGATTTGGTGGGGTGGAACACTCTTTAAACATCTGTTAAGTTCATGTGTTCGAGAGTTCAATTGAGTTCTAGTATTTCATTACTTATTTTTTGTCTAGTTGATCTATCTATTTGTGACAGTGGGGTACTGAGGTCCCCCACTACAATTGTATTAGTGCATATATGACTTTTCATGCCCGTTAGTATTTATTTTATGTAGTTCGGTGCACTAGCATTTGGTGCATAGATATTTATGATTGTCAACTCTTTCTGTTGGATTGTTCCATTTACAAGGATTTGGTGTACTTCTTTGTTTCTCTTAATCAGTGTTGGTTTGAAATCTACTTGATCTGCAAAGAGGATACCTACTCCTGCTTTTTTTTCGGGTTCCCATTGCATGGAGTACTGTTTTCCACCCCTTAACTTTCAGTTTATGAGTTTCTTTTTGAATTGTGTTTCTTGTATGCAGCATATTGTTGGGTTTTGCTTCTTGACCCATTCTGCCACTGTATTTCTTTTGATTAATGAGTTGAGACCATTAACATTGATGGTTATTACTGATGCATATTGATTTATCATTAGCGTGACTTTTTCTTTTTGTTGGATTCTCCCCCTTTACATGTGATTTCTTGTTGTGCCCAATGGACTCATTCTGCTGTGCTCCCTGGGGTTGTGATCCTCATTGTCTTTTCCTAGGATATTGTCTAAAATTTTTTGGAGTGCTGGTTTGTATTCATGAAGTTCCTAAGGTGCTCTTTTTCTTGAAAGTATCTTATTTCTCCATCCATTTTGAAAGATAGTTTTGCAGGATACATCAATCTGGGTTGGAGGCTGTTTTCTTTTAGGGCTTGGAATACATCACTTCAAGCTCTTCTTGCCTTGAGTGTTTGTGTTGAGAAGTCT
The DNA here is from genome assembly GCF_053883595.1 of Heterocephalus glaber. NCBI lineage: Eukaryota > Metazoa > Chordata > Mammalia > Rodentia > Bathyergidae > Heterocephalus > Heterocephalus glaber. The sequence continues at coordinate 8,750,657 of NW_028258349.1, read as the reverse complement.
GCTGTGATTCTGATGGGCTTTCCTTTGTATTTGATTTGTTTCTTTTCTCTAACTGCTTGTAGAACTTTTTTCTTCTGTTGGGTTTCTGGACTCTTAACAATTATATGCCTATGTGTAGATTTTTTTTTCTCAAGGCTAGTTGGAGTCCTATTTGTCTCCCTTATCTATATGTCACATTCTTTTCCCCTGCTTGGGAAATTTTCTGCCATTACTTCTGTGAACAGAGATTGTGCTCATAGTGCAAGACATGATTAATAAATCTAGAGAGGACCTGAGGAATATGATGGAATCCCAACATAGGAAACAAATGGAATCCATAAAACAGATGCAAACAGATTTCCAGGAGATTAAAAATTCTATTGAAATTCTACACAGCAGAATGAGCCAATATGAGGACAGAATTTCAGATATAGAAGATAAGATTGCAATTAGTGACCAGGAAAAGAAAAATTGCTTCAAAATTGTAAGAGACCATGAGAAATCAATCCAGCAGTTGCTAGATGATGCAAAGAAGAATAACATAAGACTGATTGGAGTCAATGAAGAAACAGGAGAGAGTGCAGATGACATTAAAAAAAAACCCTTAGAAATTGAGGAGCATATGTATAAGGCAACTTTCTGAACCAGATAAGGACATCTATGAATCCCCACAGCCAACATAATACTTAATGATGAAAGACTGAATGCTTCCCATCAGATTGGGAAAGAGCCAAGAACGTCTGCTTTCATCATCTCAATTAAAATTTGCAGTTGAGGTTCCCTTCAGGTACAGTAAACCAATAAAAAGCATACAGATGATATGAGGACTTACAAAGAAAATGGAATATGTCCACAAAATAATATAGAATTAATAAGTGGATTTAGCAATGTAGCAGGATATATGGGGACTCTGTATGAAAATATATAAGACACATAAGGTTTTAAAAATAGTTTAACAATTTTAAATAGTATCAAAACTTTTATAATAGTATCAAAAATATTAGGCATAAAAGGACCAATGTAAAAGACTTGTAAAGTGAAAACTATAAATTATTCCTGAGATAAATTAGAAAAGACATATACATTGACAGCTATATCATATTTAAGGCTGAAAACCCAATGATATTAATTTCTAATTTCTCCTCAAATTAATCTATAAATTTAATAGAATTTCAATAAAAATCTCTCAGGATTAAGGTAAAAATTGACAAACCAAGTCTAAAATTGATATAAGCCTCGACATTTGGTTCACATCTGTAATGCCAGCACTCTGGGTGGCTGAGACAGAAGGATTGCAAGCTCCAGCACAGATTGGGCAGCTTAACAACTTGGGAAAACCCTGTCTCAAAATTAAAATTATTTTAAAAGAGTCTGGTGATATAGCTCAGTGTGAAGGCCCTGGGTTTAATCCTTCAGTAATGTCAAAAAGTAAAATAAATTCACATATATAGAATCTTATAAAAGTGAAAGTCATATTGGAAAAAACTAAGTTGGAGGACTTAAACTACTTCCTGTTAAGATTTTTTATAAATCTACAATAATCAAGATAATATGGCATTAACATGAACATACAGGTCACTTGACTGGAATAGAAATGGAGCCACACATACGTAGAAGATGGAGCTTTAACAAAGGTTTCAGAGTTGTTTGATGGTCAATAAATCATACTGAAACAACCATATATCCATATGGATAATATAAATTTTATCTCTTACCTCACATTGTACACAAAAATCAACACTTCAAGAATAAAATCTTGTGATCTTGGCCTAGGCATAACTTTCTTAGGTAGAACACAGAAAGCACAAACCATAAGAAAAAAAAAACCCTGCTAATGGTACTTGCAAAGAAACAGACCCGAGGATGAGTGGAATAGATTAAAAGATGCAGAAACAACTTCAGACACACTCAGCCACCTCATCTTTGACAAAGGAGCCAACCATCCTCATTGGAGGAAAGATAGCCTATTTAATAAATGGTGTTGGAAAAACTGGATTTCAACCTGTCAGAGATTAAAACTAGACCCATATCTATCACCATGCACTAAACTAAGATCGAAGTGGATTAAAGAGCTAAATATTAAGACAGAAACACTAAACTTGCTGGAAGATAAGTTAGGTAGAACTCTTGAAGATATTGACATGGGAAAAGACTTTATGAACAAAACCTCAGTAGCATGGGAACTAGCACAAAGAATCAACAACTGGGATTTCAACCTATTTAAAAGCTTATGCACTGCAAGAGAAACCACCAACAGAGCTAACAGAAAACTTACAATGTGGGAAAAAATTTTAGCAGCTGTAACTCAGACAAAGGGCTACTATCTAGAATATATAAAGAATTGAAAAAAATCAGACCCCCCAAATTCAAAGACCCAATTCAAAAATGGGCATCTGAAATGAACAGACATTTCTCAGACAAAGTAAAAGCAGCAAATAAACATGTGAAAAAATGTTCAACATCACTCATCATTCAAGAGATGCAGATGAAAACAACACTGAGATTCCACCTCACCCCAGAAAGAGTGGCTGCTATCAAGAAATCAATCAATAACAAATGCTAGCGGGGGTGTGGAGAGAAAGGAACCCTTCTCCATTGTTGGTGGGAGTGCAGACTGGTGTGACCACTATGGAAATCAGTGTGGAGATACCTCAAAGAACTAGGACTAGAGGTCCCATTTGACCCAGCTATTCCTCTGCTGGGCATTTTTCCAAAAGAATTAAAAGAAACATACCACAGAGATATATGTGCACCCATGTTTATTGCGGCACAGTTTGTAGTAGCTAAAGCTTGGAAACAGCCCAAGTGCCCATCAACTGGAGACTGGATAAAGAAGATGTGGGGTTTTTATAAAATGGAGTACTACTCAGCCATAAAGAATGAGAAACTAGAGACATTTATAGCTAAATGGATGCATATTGAGGCCATACTCTTAAGTGAAATAAATAGGACACCCATGTGTAAATACCGAATAGTTTTTCTAGTGTGAGAAACTAAGAGTGTAAATAAGGACTAAAAGGATTAATAACTAATAATTGATACTTTGAAATAAGAAAAAGTCCAAAGGGGTAGGGGTGATGGGAGGAGATGGAGAAAGGAAAGAATGGAAAGGAAAAATTATTAGAAAAGAAAAAAAAATGGAAACGAAGTATGTAAATAGGGAAGGGTGGAGGAGTGAAGGGCACACAGGTAATGGGGAAAAAATAAGAACCAAGATACATCTTCTACAGATACAAGCACCCAGTGATAAATGTAAGTGTATTGTATACCTAAAATGTACCAATAAAAGAATTTAAGAAAAAAAAACCCTGCTAAGCAGAACTTACCAAATTAAATACTTTTACTCTTTGAAAGACGTGGTTAAGAAAATGAATACATGGCCTCAGATGGGGTAGTGAGAGATTTGTTAAATATGCCTGCAAAATGCATCTGGGTATGTGGCTCAGTGGTAGAATGCCTGTCAAGTGTGCAAGAGGCCCTGGGTTCCATCCTCAGCATCACACGAACACACACACACTCAAATTCAGGGTGCAAGAACCCAAGTGGGCAAAAGACTTGAACAGGCCCTTCTGAAAAAAAGTGAATGGATGCCAATTAAACACACAAACAGATGCTCAGCAGCATTAGCTTTTCCCAGCTTTTTTTTTTTTTTTGGTACTGGGGATCGAACTTGGAACCTTGTGCTTGTGAGGCAGGCATCAGAACCACTGAGCTAAATCCCCAGCAGCAGCATTAGCTTTTAAGGGAATGCAAATGTGACCACAATGAGGCACCACTGTATACACTCAAGAATGCTAAAATCAGAAAGACTGACCATACGAAGTGTTGGCAAGTACACAAAAGGATCAAATTTTCATTTACAGGTATTCCTTATTTAACAACCTACCTGTTTAATGAATGTTCAGACTTATGACATGTCATTCGGACTTATAACCCATCTTTTTGTTTGTGCAGTTCTGTACATCTTGTTTATAGAGCCTTAATGCCCTTTCTGTACATTACATCTCATTTAGACAGTTCTGCAACTTTTGTACTGTACGGTACCGTACTATAGTTTCATATTCTGTTATACATTACAGTTCTACATGTAAAAGTTATGCAAATAAAAGCAAACTCATCAAGTTGGAGTTTCCTTCGACCATTTTCTTTCTTCTGAATATTGTAATGTACATATTATATACAATTCCTCATTTAGCGACCGATTCAGCTAACAGCCTAGTTGCAGGAACAGTACCCGGTCGTTAAACGAGGAACGTCTGTGTTACTCATGGGAATGCAACTGTGGAAACCAGGCAGTTTCCAATAAAGCTAATATACATTTACTATATCACCCAGAAATTATACTTCTAAGTACTTGTCCAAGGAAAATAAAATATATATTAACAGAAAAACTCATCCCTTAATGTTCACTGCAGTTTTGTTCAGTTTGGCCTAAAACTTGGAACTGTTTAAATGTTCACTACTGAGAAACAGATAAACTACTTAATGGAACATCCATTCACTGAAATACTGCCCTACAATAACTAGAAATAAACTAACCAAACATGCACCAAAAAATGCCTAAATCTTAAAAGCATTACCCTAAGCAAAAAGGGGAGACATAAAAGAGTACATCCTTTATGATTCTACTTGTGCGCAATAAAGGTAAAATTATAGTGACAGATGTGTGATTGTCAGGGACAATAAGAAATTGAAGGCTAGAGGGGCCCATGCAGGAAAATTTGGGGGTAGAAATGTTCTAAATCCTGACTGCGGTGGTAGTTACATACTGTATACATTTTCCCAAACTCAGCAAATAGTTGGTACACTTAAACCAGGTTACTTATATGCATGTGAATTATATCTCAATAAAGATGATTTTTTTTTAAGTATGAGAAGCTTAAAGGGGCTTCAGCCAAGGATCTCCTGGAACATCTGCCTGAGCAGATGTGTACTGTGAAGGGTCCTGGGGATTGGCGTTAGGGAAAGCTGCTTGGGCAGAGGGTAGGTTGTAGTCAGCTTCAGGCAGTGAAATGAATGCTGGATTTTTCCAGATGAGATGGGTTTGATCTTGGCTCTTTTCTTAAAAATGACATGCGTGTTGGCAAGCTCTTTGGCTTTCCTGAGCTTTGCATTTTGTATCCTTGCCTGTATAATGGGTGTTGAATCCACCCTGCCCAACTCACAGGCTGTCATGCCAATCATATAAGTTAAGAAGGGGCGAAAAAACTCTGCAAACTTCAAAGTGCTGCGCACATGTGAAAAGAGAAATGGAGGCCAGTGTGGAAAATAGCAAGAAGAGTTTAGGTTCTCAGTAAATGTACATAGCTTAAAAATTCCTGTTCACACTGAACAGAAAGGGAAAAGAGAGTCTCCCATCTTCCCACTGGATATTTTCCCCACTTATCTTGAAGATTCAGTGAGTTTGTTTAGATTTAAAGATATGCTGTCTGTAACTCTCCAGATGAAAGAGAAAAAGGCTTCCATGGATAGAGGTCCTTATGGGCCAAACTAGATAATGTCATTATCGTATAAACAGGTGATAACAGCAGAGCCAGCCTCATCTCAAGCTAATCCAGTTCTAATCCCTTCAAGGGTCTGGAAAGATGTCAGGAATAAAAGGCCACTGCCACTTAGCAAGCTGTATCTCATGAGTGGATTTGTCACCCTTCAAGCCCAAGCATCTGTCTAGTTATCCAGACATGACAGGCACAGCAATGTGAGGTGGGGGTGGGAGGGGAGGAAGCACTCCCTCTCACATGACTGGGAGCTGGAGAAATCTTGTGTTTCCTCCTCTTGGACTTGCACCTGAAGAAAGCTAGCTGCTGATAGACCTTTAACAACCACATCCGCTCCAGCAGTAAGAATTACTAGCAAGTATTGAGCCCACATCACTGTCTCCTAGATGTATCTGTTTTAGAAATGAATAAATCAAGCATTCAAGGTCACAGAGCAGATAAGAGGCATAGCCAGATTCCACTCTGGCAGTCTGACCTTGGAGTTTTTGCAGCCACCTGACCCCCAAGAAGCAGAGACCACTCCTGCCACTTTCCATTCCGGGATCCTGCATGCTGTGAAGCACTGCACAGGTTCATTTCTTTGAGCTTCACTTCCTTTAACCTACATAGGGATTAATGGGGTACACAGAGGTTAAATGTGACAGTGCATGTAAGTGCCTAGGAAGATATGTGGCCCTCACTAAGTCACCCCAAAAATGTCAGCTCCTGTTTCCTTTCCTAAGCACCTTTGGCAGGTAATTCTTGGCTCTGGGGGAAAGAACGTGGGAATGGGTCTCTGAAAATGTGCAAGTGAAGGTCACATAGCTGCAGCTGTCCTTGCCTAGCAGACATGGCCAAGCCTACCACAAGTGGAGCTTATGAACATGAAACTTGGCCTCCAGCACAGGGTCTAGAGGTCTTCACTCTACCCAGGACCCTAGCACAGTGAACAGGTGCTGTATGGGAATATGGTTTATCCCCATGGAAACTCATGTCAAGTCTTGGTCCCTGATGTAACCATGTTGAGAGGTGATGGAGCCTTCAAGAGGCATGTGGGATTGTGAGGATTTTGCCCTCATGAGTAGACTAATGCAGTTCTCCTGGGAATGGACTAGTTATCACAAAGATGGGTTGTTACAAACCAGGTCAGCTCCTTTGTCCTCTTCCTCTCCTCTGCGTGCACTTACTTCCTCTTCTGCTTTTCCGCCACACATGGAACAGCACTTGACCTTCACATAAGTGGAACAGATGCTAGCACCATGCTCTTGAGCCTCCAAAACGTTGAGCTAAATAAACCTTTTTTCTTTATAAATGATTTCAGTCTCTGATATTTTGTTATAGCAAGAGAAAATGGACTAAGACAGCAAACCATAGTTACAAGTGCTGATGGATCTCCCTCTGCAGGTGAATAAGGAATCACTTTTGCAGTATAAAGGGTAGCAAGACTGGGCTGCCTGGAAAACCTAGGGATCTCAATTCTGATATGAGATGTGTCCGAGAGCCTTTTAGAACAACACCCTTCAAACTTCAATCCTCAAGGCTCTACATAGTGAAGTTGCTTTCTTAGGGGTGGCTGCTCAGTGTCAGGTGGAGAACACTCCTGGGATAAAGGGCAAGTGTGCTCTCTGGACAAACTCACAGGCACACTCAGAATGAAGATGGAGTGGCCAGGACTGTGGGTGGTATGATGTCATAGGAAGGGATGGAGACCAGACCCTCCCACCGCAGCCCACAGCCTCTGGCCACAGTGCAGCCCTGCTTCTGCTGCATCCCGCCACACTATCCACCAATTTCCATGTCTGCAGTTACATTCAGTAACTACAAGATGAACACCATCTCAATTAACAGCATACCTGCAGGGCGTCTCTGTACCAACTATTCCGGCACAACTGTCCACACTGTCATCAGGGCCTAATCAACTAATGATGGCTGAAAATGAGGGAGGCCAATCCCAATAAATTCGAAGGCAAGTCATTTTTCTCTTTTAATGCCCCTCTCCCCCTCTTCCTTCTTCCCACGGCACAATGCAGTAAATTAATGTCACTGTGGTTATTACAGTACCGCTGCTATGGCAAATATTCAAGTGACGATCCTGGAATATTTTACCTCAGCATTTATTTGTCCATAAAATAAAACAGGATTTATGGTATGACTCTCCAGTTTGAGGGCTGTATGGACAGCAGCTGGGACACATCCTTATCTCCTCCACAGGTAAAGATATAGGGGTGCTCTTAGGGAATAGAAGTGTCTGGTATCAAGGGGTCCCCACCAGGTGGGGACCCTTCAGAGCTGGGAAGGGCGAGTTCCCCATAGGATCCACAGGCTATGCCTGCAGGAAAAGACTTCAGCTAAAAGGGCAGTGTGACTTTGAGGTGTGAGGCTTAGGTGCATGTGAGGGAGGCTGCCTTTGGAAGGAAGGCTGTAGTTAAATGCCTTCTCTCCCACTCTTGCTTCCTTCCCCACAGGCACCCAAAAACTCACAGCTGCAATCCAGTACACCTGTCAGATACTGGGCCTCGCTTGGCCACCAGGACCTATGACTGTCTCCATTGTCTTCTTTGATCTGCTTGGAGGGACTGGGCACCAGCTCTGGAAGCAGTGTCAATGAGGAACCAAGCTCTGTGAAACAAAATCCAGAAGCAAGGTTCATTAAAATCTGCTGCCTGCACAAAACTCTTCCTGGGAAGGGAAAGAGGCTCCACCTTTGAGGACCCGCTTGGAAATTATAATTCATTGATTTGGAAGCCAATCATTTTGTATTTTGACTGCTAGCTTAGGAATATTCATATTTTCCACTGCATTTAAATTTCCCTGTGCCATTAAAATCTCTGAGCTCTATAATTAGGCCTCTCCTGATAGATATGGATGAGGTCTCTGTTCCAGGGAGAGTGAGGAGGAGTCTCTGGTTGCATGGGTTTTTGGGAGGGCTTCTCTGAGCTCATCCTGACCCTTCTCCAATATGACTCCCAGTCAGCCCACCTTCTGCTGGGACCCAGACCAGGGTCTCTGCGGCTGGGGCTGGGGCTGCCTCCTGGTGCCCTTCTCCCCTCCTGTGCTTGGGGCTGCACAGCCACTAAAATGTTTACTCACTTACACATAATTTGCATTCTGAAAGCCATATCCCGACTCAGATGATATTTATGAAATAAAATCCTGCTGGGTGCTGCAACCAAAACAGATGTGGCTCGCTACAGCACCATGTGTATATAAAACTGAGCCTCCTCAAAAATAAATAAATAAATACATACATACATACATACATAGGAGGCTTCTCCAGAATAACTGCCACTTTAGGAAGTGAAACAGAACACAGAAACCATTCTGATGTCCTCCTTGTAAATGACACCTGGGGTTGGCAGGAAGTTCCGGCATGAGCTGGTAGGGTTGGTCCCACATCCACTGCCCCTTGCCTCCAGATGTGCTCCACAGATCTCCAAAGTCACCAACTCATGTCCTGGCCACACCTCACCAGTCAAGTTTTCCCTGAGATCAACTAAAATATTAGGTAATGACGATGGAAAGCCAATAAGGGATGGGGGAGGGGATAAAGAATTGCTTAGAACGAATTCTGTATGTAATTACTTGCGTTTTTGCTAACTACTGTATAAACAACACTTGTAACAAGGCAAATTGGAGTCTTGAAGACAATTCTGCTTAGGGATATAGCTTCAATTTATTATATGAGGATAACTGAAAACTTTGTTTCTGCTGCGTTGCAGTCAATTTCCATGGCGCGCACATTTCGAATGTGTGATTAATCATATGAGTGCAAGGATTGCCAATAAATACCCAAACTCTCAAACTGTAACAACTTGCTCATTTTGCGCGGTCATTCCAAACAGCTAAACAGCCTGAACCCGTCAGCGCACCCCAGGATCAATGCTCTTGGGTCTTGCAAAAGATTGATTTTGCTCTCTGAGGATTTCATTGTGCTCATCCACAAAAATTCTTGGCTCCCTAAATAATCAGATCTCTGGGCCTAGCTGTGGAGTAACACCATCATAGTTGCAGTCATGATTCCAGCAGTGTCAGGCTGCCCCAGAGGGCCTCCACCTCGAGGAGGCTCTCCCCGTTTGGTGATCAAAAGGAGGATACTTTGTCTCAAGTGTGACCACTCAAAAAAAAAAAACCCCAGAAAACGGAGGAAAAAACTCAATAGGTCAAAGTAGCTCAGATGATTTAAATAATGATGGCTCCCCTTCCCCCCAGGACTGGGACTTGAACCCGGGACCTTTGCACTGAGCTACGTCCCAGTCCTTTTTATTTTTTATTTTGAGACAGGGTCTCTCTAAGTTGCTAAGTTGCCCAAGCTAGACTCAAAGTTGTGATCCTCCTGCCTCAGCCTCCTAGAGTGCTGGAGTTACATGCATGTGCCACTGCATCTGGCTGCTTTATTTTAAAACTGAGAATTTTGAGGAAAGGGATGAAAACTGCTCTTCTAACTTAAACCTCTATCGTAAGCAATTTTGTCACAGCTGTGTCTCTATTTTCCTTTTTTTCGGTTTTGAGGATTGAACCCTTGCACATCTTAAGCAAGTACACTGTACTATTCCTTTTCTGCCTTTTGATCAATTCTCATTTCTTATGCACAGTTTCTGGTGAACCCCTCACACATGTGAGCATGCTGCAGCAGGTAGTAGTATTAACCAGGATGGTTATTTGCTAATAACCACACACACACATTTTATTGGGTACCCCGGAAGACAAGGCTCCCTGATGATGGGGGATAAAGATGAATGAACACATTGGCAAGTCAGACATGTCCCAAGAAAAGAAAAAAAAATCAAAACAGGTGTTTCTACCTAGTGTCTGGAGGAACCTTAATGTGTTTGTCTTACCTGCTAATTAGTCGAGGCTTTTGCTGAGGAGCCTGAGCCATTTGCCACTCAGCATAAAAAGCCCACTTCGAAAGGATTTCTTGTTGAGAGGGAGGATGGGCCCCCCCCTCGCCAAAGATGAGAGCAGCCTGGATGTCTATCAAGACCCCACCCTCTGATTAGACCAGCTTGCAAAGAGGTCTCAATTGCCTAAACCTCAGGCTGGATTGCATAAACATCAGAGAGGCGCTGAATGCCAAACACCTTTCTAAGGGGGAGAAAAATAATAAGGTGAGATCACTTCATTCTCACTGCAACCTAAAAATAAATGGAAGGGGCTTCTCCCAGCTTCAGGGAATGCATATGGATTTCTTGCTGACATTCGATTCTCTGAACTGAATGTCACACTCGCTGAGAACAGTTAAAAAAAATAATAATGCTAGACTGTTATCGTTATTAGAAGGGCAAGAAGAATGAAATATCATGATTATCATTAGGAAACCCTGTAAAACATATTTGTACATTATCTTGGGGCAAATACAAGTGTCATGTGTTCCCAATTGTTAGGCAAAGAACGTGGTAATATATTGTTCCCCTCCAGCCCTCTGTGCAGCTCCATGCAGGGGAGAAATGATGTGCACAGTATGTGCAAGCAGCCGGAACGTGCTAGTGTGGTGTAGGGGGGTGCAAAGGGCCACCCCAGGACTGGTGACACAGTGGACAGCTGAGATGGATGAAGCAGCAATGAAGGAAGGTAGTACAAGGCCAGGCTGGTCACCTGGGCAGCTGGACCAGGCCTTGGGTGTGGCAAGGTTCACAGATACCTCCTGGCCAGGGTTTGGACGGGGCCAGGAAGTTGGAGTGCCAGGCTGTACTAAGTGTGCCATGATTCGGGGTCTCGGGAGGCCTCAGTCTGCAAAGGAGAGATTGGTTGATTCTCCTGACAGTGGTATGCATCGGAAAAGAAGTCTGGAAATGGATCTGGTGTGAAGAAATGTTCAAAGGAGCTTTCACCATTGAAGGTGAGCCCCCTCCCCTCCCTCTGTGCAGTCTCACTTTACCACTGCAAATTAAAGGTGTCTTTTTCTGTTTTATTTTGTTTTTGTTTTAGCATCAAAAACCCCTTTGAAAGTGTCATGAAAATAGAAATACATGGTGCACACAATATGTATCAGTGCTGTGGGCCCAGGATCCTCATTCAAATTCAGCCTGTAAGCCCTGAAAGTGCACAGGCCCCAGATTCAACACCTTTGCTCCTTGTGATCTAGAGGGTGCTTTCAAGCTTCAGCTTTCCAGGGTTCCCTGAGCTCTGCTCAGTATGGAGCACCTGTTCAAGGCCTGCAGGGAATGCCCAGGAACGGAGGGAGTGCTGAAGGTCCAGGACTCAGCCAAAGCCCCCAGGCGTCTGCCCACAATTTCCAGGCCCTGTCTACACCTGCTGGCTGGACAGAGGATCTAGAGTAGGTAGGAAAACCCAGGACACTATTCTGCACTGCCACAAAGGAAGGACATTTTTCTAGAGCCAAAGAAGAAAGCACTGTCTTTAGGACGAAAAAGATCTGTCCTCAGTCCTGACTCTCAGATGCTGCACAGGCTTGGCTGTCTCTCTCTCTCTCTCTCTCTCTCTCTCTCTCTCTCTCTCTCTCTCTCTCTCTCTGTCTTCAAAAGCAAGCCGTGGCCACAGAAGCTGTATATAGGTTTGCCTCCAACAAGAGCAATGTGCTGGCCCAAGAGGTTGGGGCCATTGGAGGTCTTTCTCTTTGGAAAACAAGGCTCACTTGAGGCTGCCTATGTGCTTTATTCCTGCTGAGAGCTTGGAGAGAAGGCAGCCTGTGCCTCTGAGACCTTTCTTCTCTCCCTGAGGGACCTGGCTGTGGCCCTGCCCTGCCCTAGGCTGTACCCAGTCTGATCAGAGAAGCTTAGATCTGCTCCTTCTCTCCACATGGCTGTGCTTTGTAAGTGAGCCTTTTGTCCCCAGAGGAATGCTATACAAATGGTGGCATTTCAGGCAACCTGGCTGGAATTGAGGAAGGTATTTGGGGACAGAAAGGCCTTCAGTTTACATAGAATCAGAGACACCTAAATATATTAAAGCCAGCTGCGAGTGAGTCTATTATAGGAAACCAGAATCCTAGAGCAGCTCTAAGAATCTCCTGCTTAGCCTTCTTTTGAGTAAACTGAGGCCCAAGGGTAATAGGGAAAAGACTGGGAAAAGGGAGCTTGCAGGAAGTTCAGGTAGAACCTAGAACTGCACTCTGGTACCCACTTTGACGCATCTTTGCATTTGGCCTTGTATCTCTGAGTGTGGACTTGGTGTTTTCCCTTTCTTCAGAGTATAAACCCTGATTGTCTGAAGTCATTTCTCACAGTAAGATTCCCTGGGACCTTGCTACAAACATGCAACCTCTGGTCCCTGGCCAGTCTACCCGAATCACAGTCTGCACATTTATGAGAACCCAGGTGACCTGCACTGAAGTTTGGGAAGCATGCTAGCCTCCGTTCCTCTTTTGCTTTCACTTCCAGGATGCTCAGAGCCAAGTCTCATACTAGCAACTGGCTCCTCTCAGATCTTTCAGTTTTCCTTCTTTGGGGTTGATCTGTAATTTTGCAAATGGACAGTGTTCACTTTCATAAGTGGTTACATGCAGGCAGGTAGAGTATGAAGAGGTAGAGGGGGTAGAGGGGCAGATGCAGGCAGTCTTGACACTGTGTCCAGAGCATAGTAGTCTCTCTCTTCCCAAAGACAAAGGCTTCTTATCCCTGCATGGACCCCTGGACCCCACCAGCCTGCAGGACACCTAGCAAACTCTACTGCCTCCCACAATCCCAGCACCTCCAGGAATCCCCATGTACCCCCACTGATTCCCGTGGGCCTCCCAGACCCTGCAGCTTCCACACCCTCCATGAGGCCCCACTGCCCCCCCATGTGAATAACCTTAAATAAGCTACTACCTTTTCAAGGGGGACACCCATTCCCTCCCTGTGCTAGTGAGCATCCCTTTTTTCTCTTTGCATCTCCAGTACCACCCCCAGACTTGCCCACTCATTTGGGGTGAGGTACTAAGCTGGGAAAAATATGTGAGGACATTAATCCCAGGTATTATTTTTAAATATGTTATGATTTGTTAAATTATATGACCCTGAATGACAACTCAGGCAAAGCAATAGAGGACACCATCAGGCCAGAGCATGCACTATTTAAAACATCCTTTTATTTTAAAAATCTTAAAACACTGCCTCCTATCAGGGTGCGGTGGAACTGCAGGCATCTGTGTTAGGTGAAGAGAGGAGGGACATCCCTTCAACACACTGGATAGTAAATTACTAAATGGGGGAGCAGGGCCATCAGGCTTTGATAAATATATGTAAATCAAGTGTAATACAAACCTTCAAGTAAAGAGCTCCTGGGAAGTCAAGAAAAACATATCCCATCTGAGAACCCAAGAGTACTTTTCCAACCCTCCCTCTCCTATTCCTCTCTGTCTGCTGGACCCACTTCTGTCCAACTTGGACTTCAGCCTCTTATCCACCACTCTCACCATCTTTGGCCACACCCAGGAACCGCTACTACTCTATTTTACTTAATATTTTTATTTAATTTATATTCATCCTTTTTTACTTAAATGGATTTAATTTTTAAAAGAAGCTTTATATCATTACCATGAATAAAAAAACTAATAGCACTTACCATAAATATGAAATAACAATAAAAAAACTTTTAATGGAAACAAAGCCATGTAATTAAATTCCAGCTCAATATGAAGGCTTGGGGAAGCCCGAGCCTGCTCTCTCTGTTAAAAGGGGAGGCCAGCCAGTGTCCACAGCCCTGCAAGTGTGCGGGAGCCCATGGCAGTCTCAGCCCTGACTCTCGGCGGACCAAGAGTGCCCAGCAAGATCCTCTCCTGTGATCCCCCCTGGACAGATACCGCTGAAATCACCTCACGACCCCACAGTGATCCTGTGCATTTTTGGAGGGACTTCCCCAGAGTCAAGAACAATGATGATAAATAAATGAGTAAAATAATGAAGAAATGGTAGGAAACAAAAGGGCACATGAAGATGGGGAGATGGGCAAAGGGATCGGGGTCCTGGAGGCATAAAGAGATCAAAAATGATCAATATGTGTTACACACACATACCAATTTCCCAGAATAAATGTAACTATCCTGTACTGTAATCATACACTAATTTTTTTAAAAAGTCGTGGAGACATAAGAAAAAATAACAATGATGTCATCAGTATTTTTTATGCATCACAATAAGAAGAGTGGAACAACTGAGAGTTCTCCTTCCAGAGTGCTGGCATAAAGAATATCATGTGGTGGTGAGGACAGAACCGGGGGCTTGGAAGGGACCCCCAGGCCTCCTGTGTGACTTTGGACAAGTGGCTTCCTCTCTCCCATCATCGGAGTCCAGAGGGTCTCAGTGGACACAGAGCTTCTCCAAGACCCTGCACCTCCACTCATTCCTCTAACCCTCTACACAGGCTGCAAAACTGAGACATTTTTACAAGTATACTTCGTGTCATGTGATGAAAAGTATGTTGGAAAGAGTCACCCAGGATCTTGTATGTGAGGCTTCTTCCTCGAAGTACAGAAAGGTAATGCCAGATAATCAAAATGCAAAGCCAAATAGGGAGGGAGGGGAAAAATGAACCTAGATAAATCTCAAAACCCCATGGAATGCAAAAGCCTCTTACTGTTAAAATAGAAGTCCGATCCATGTAAAATAGAAATTTCTGGACATAAAGCCAAGCTCTCCCAGTGTACTTAGACCCTCTTCCAAACCAGGAAGAGAAAGCATCAGGTAATCAAAATTCTTGTGAGAAAACAGCCACAGTCCTTATTATTAGTTGCAATTAATACTAGCAGTGAGACAAAGGCTAAAATATGAAGTCATACATTATGTTTTTTCCTCACAGGTATAGATTTTATTTGACCTACTGCTTTTAAAATAGAATACCTTCCCAGGCACGCTTTACATGATAAAACTCAGAGACAAAAGAGAGAAAATGCAAATCAATTCTACATTACATGTATGTTGCTGCATTTGGCAAAATCAAATGAGATCTTTTCATCTCCTTACTGTAGAACAAAAACAGAGCAATATTATGAAATCTCACAGAGCTTTATTTCTCGGCGTCTTTTGTGTCCAGCCTTTTAAATTCAGGTTTTTCTGCCTTTTTTACTGACAAGCCCACAATTTTCAGAAAAGAAAGCTAGCATTAATTAAGACAGTGCCAGATGTAATTTTCTTGGGAAGTAAATTTCTGCACAACTAAAGGTTACAGAGACCTTTTCACTGTCAAAATTTACTACAGCCTGTGAATGTTAATGTTTCTAATGAAGACATGTTCTCTGTCCCTGAACTTAAAAGTACCCAGAGAAGAAGGCAAAGAGAAAAAAAACTCTATTTGACGAATGTATCTGGAGTCTGTGCATTAATGTAGGGAACTCTGGGCTGCCGATGCACGTTGTAATTATAGTGTTTGGATAGCCTTGTTTTCTAAACAAGGAATATTGCCATAAATTGGCAATTTTGCATGAGGAGTGGGATGGTAGTAGGTGCCTATGTTACAAATGAGCCCGAAGTATAATAAGCATTTACCCCATTAGGCCTAAGGACGTGCACTTTCTAACTCTGGGACAAGCAGGAAGGGAAGCAGACAGAAGGAGGCCCTCCCTCATCCCCCAAGGCTGGGCACCAGCCTAGGCATAGGGGGTCCTGGGTTTCTGATTCTTTAACTCCCTCCCACCCCAGCACCTATGCTCAGAAGGTTACCTATGTGTTTGGAGATTCAGGTGTGGTTTGTTTTTGGCTCCAGCATTCAGTTTTGTTTTGGTGGCCTGATTACTAGGGACATCAGGGTTTTCTGTCCCATTCCCAAGGTAAAAACTGTCATGCTGAAGAAAAGCACGGTGTGCTCATTTTTCTCTTTTCTGGTACTGACGATTGAACATAGTACCTTTGCACTGAGCAAAATCCTCAGTTGTTTTTTAATTTAAATTTAATTTTTTTTTGACAGTCTCATTAAGTTTCCCAGACTGGCTTTAAGCTTGTTACCTTCCTGCCTCAGCCTCCCAGAATGCTGAGATTACAGGAGTGTGCCACCATGTGTGGCTCATTGCTGCTGTCTTGCTAAAGTTTCTTGGAGTGAGACGTTATCGGGTCCTGTGTTGTGCCTAATATGTGACTCCTCCTCTTTACTAAGTGCAAGAGTAAGGTAGCATGCATGACTTTATTTGGCAATAAAAGATGCTTTTCTCATTGACCTGGTGATGTATTTTCAGGAAACTTTTCTAAGAATATAACATGTAATGACCAAGGAGATGGTCTCCCAAAACTAGTAATGACAATTAGCAAAACATAAAATCCTGAATGTTCAACAACTTGAGAATAATTCTATAAATAACAGCACACCCCTAAGATGGAATATTATATACAAGCACCGATCTTCCTGAGTAATGCTTCAATCCAAAGAAATATGTTTATATTATACAGTATGTAAAAAGCAAGACACAAAATTTTGTGATCTCAGCATTTTCAAAAATGTTTAGAATGAAGCCTGGAAGAAAATGCATCGAATTATTAATCATGGAAGTTTTTGTGTAGCAAAATATTGAGGCTTTTATTTTCCTATTTAAATTATCAGAAGAAAACTTTCTTAAAATTTGCCTGAAGTTTATTTATTTTTAACATTGGGAAAAATACTAGATCGTGTCATCCAGAGGTAAGACTTGGTCAGCATCAGAGTCCAATGTGGACTCCTTGTATTCTTTACACTTTGATTTATTACTCTCCATATTTCCTTTCAATCAAGATTGGCAAGCATTTTATTTGGAGCGTCAGATACTACTTTAGACTTTATGGGTTGTAAGATCTCTGCTGCAGCTGCTCAGCTCTGCCCTAGTAGTGCGAAACCAGCCAGGCTGTACATAAACTAATGAGCATGGTTGTGTTCCAGTACACTGTATTTACAAAAAACAGAGAGGGTCCAGATTTGTCCACCAGAAGCACTTTGCTGAGGTCTTTTAAAATCAGAGTGTTGTACTATTGAATTCCAATACATAAGCATAATGATCTTAATACCTCGAAGGTAGAGAACTAACACTCCTGTTTTATGGAGGAAGAGACTGGGACCCAGAAAGGACAAGTGAGATGTCAGTCATAGAGCAAGTCCTCAGCAGAAATGGCAGGGAAACCAGTGGTACCTTGCCTTCCCAGAGTGCTCTTTGCCTAAGCTGCTCAGTCTCTCTCTTGGGTCTCAGCCCAAATCCTCTCCCCATCTGGTGGCCAGAGATCTCAGTGTCTAGCTTGGCACCAGTTGCCCTGCCCGAGAAAGCTCTTCAGCAGTGCTGAGCTGCCCCCATTCCCGCCTCTCTGCAGCGTCCTTTCTGAGGACTTGGATGGCGCTTTCTGGGGCATCTCTCTGACTACTACTATCTCCTGGCAGTGGAATGACCAACATCCTTGCTTTACCCAGCACAGAGCTAGTTTTATTCCTTGTTCCATAATTATTGTGTTCCTTTTTCTCTCAAAAGTGACTAATTTGTATGATAAACTGTCGATTACTTTTCCCCAGGTGAATTTAGTGGAGTCGCAAGAAGAAATTATGAAAGTTCAACTAGCCACAAAAAATCACATAAAAGAAAATGTTTAAAAAGCAAAAATTTACAAGTAAGTACAGTGGGTGACTCTGCCTCTGTCACACTGACTGGCAGAATCCATGACTCCTGGTGGGCTTGAAAGAGGGATGCCACACTAAAGCTTCCACAAATCTACTCTCGAAAAGATTGGCGGTCATTTATCTCTTGTTGATTTTCCCTCGAGTGCGGCTTTGAACCTAACTCCCTCGTGGGATCCTCTGTGTGCGTAGCTCTTGTGCCTCCTCTTTCGTGCCCACTTGCCTGTGGCACAGACTAGGTGCTCAACCTGTTTCTCGGAGACACTCCTCTTGGTCCTACGGCCCTGCCCTCCTACAAGACTCTAGATGGTTCTTTCCATTGCTTCATTTGCGATCTTTCACATAAACCCCTTCCGGCATACTCCTCTGGACTTCTCAACATAGGGAGGGCATCAGAAGGTTGTAGAATGTGTAGGTTGTCACCTGAATCGACACACGTGTTCAAGAGTGTCCAAGGCACATCGATGGCAGAAGAGTTGTACAATCATGAAAGAGAAAGGATATATGCAAGGAGAACAAAGGAAAACATGTGCCATATCACTCTCCCCAAAGACCTTTATCCCATCCATCCTCAGGCAGCCTTGTCTGATGCTGGGAGAGAAAGATAAACAGAGAAGCAAAATCATGGAGAACCAGAATTCAGAGCTCCCCCTGAACCAGGGATTCCAGATCATGGTGACTACAGTCTTCAGACCATAGCATCACTAGGGACCTTGTTAGAAATGCAGCTTCTCAGGCCTCACTCTACTCACCCCAGTCCTCCTGCATCCAAGGTGCTCAGAGGCTCCAAGGTGTGGGAGCCACTGCTGTGTGCCAGAGAACAGGGTCCAGTGAGGGTCTTGCTTTTGGGCAGAGCTAGTGGTAGAAGTTGCTGAGATAGCTCAGTGAGGGAGGATGGTGCTGTAGTTTTGAGTTATTTAAATGATACTAGATGACCAGATGGCAGAAGTGTCTTCCTCTGAGTTGACTGAAGAATTATAGTCTGGGGAGCTGCAGACACAGGCAAGTGGCATTCTCAAGGGAGATTGGAGCTCCTTTCCATGGCCATGGCCTTGGTGATATTCTTGGTCCCTGCTCCATGAGATTTTCCCGAGAATTCTCATGTCAATGCCCCATCCCTTCCCTGTTTACCTGGCAGGTTGAGGAGCCTGACTCCAGCCCCGCCCCTCTGAAGACAGTGCCCACATGAAGAAGCATGCTGGGAATGAGGTGGTGCGGTCTTCTTCCCAGAGCTTGGGTTACTAAGGAAACCACCAAGTGCCTTTGTCTACATAGGCCCCACATAAGGCCACCAGAACAGGAGAGGACAGCAATGTGGGCGACCCATAAAAGTGATGAACGGTCACTCTCCACCTTGGTGATGCTGCCCAGAAGGAATTTTGAACTCTGAGAGATAACATAGACAATGAAGCGGAGGAGGAGGAAGAAGAAGAGAGACACAGAGAGAGAGAGAGACAGAGGAGAGAGACAGACAGAGAGACAGAGAGAAAATTTGAGACCTAGGCCATAGAATTCCAATGGGTTGCCAGAAGTGTCTCCATTTCTCTGCTGCTAAAAGTCAGGCTCAGCACCCATCCATCGGAGAGACTGCTGCGTGGCACAGGGCCTTGCAAGATGTTCCCAGGTGGGATTCAACTTCAGGGCTAGTCATGCAGGTTAGAGGTGTGTGCGTGTGTGTGTGCATGTGCGTGTGTGTGTATGTGTATGTGGTGTGCATTTGGATTTCACACCTTGCTTGGCTCTATCTCTTTTATTCAAAAGAAGTGTTTTGTTCCTCTCTCCCAGCCTTGCTCTCCTCCTCCCTCCCTTCTCCTTCTTTCTCTGTCCACGGCCCTAGTAGACTGATGCGCCACCTGGGTAGGAAAACCACAGCCCAGCTAAGCCTAATGTGGAGCCTCAAGGATGCCAGTGCTGCTAAGCTCCTCGTGAGCCCCATCTCTCCTCCCAGCTGTCACCTAGGGGCATCTCTGCAAATCGTACAGCCGCTTTTCTCAAGCAGCCCTTGAACTCCTCCTCTGGGCTGCTGTGTGGGGATACGCCAGGGACATCTCTGTGAGTAGGATCTGGCCGGGCCCTCCAGCATGGAGCAGCACCAAGCAAGGAAGCTACCTTGTAAGCAGCACCATAAGAGCAGCTCCCCAACCCTCAGGGAAAACACACACTATAGAAGAGGCCTCCCAGAATAGGAATGGGTCTGGGCATCCTCAGGTGGATGAGGAGAAAGAGATTCATCGTGTTGTAGTCTCTTGTCCCCAAACAGCCTGCACTCACTTGACAAGGCCAAAGACCTGGGGGTAGAGGTGCTGTGGGATGCTGAAGGGTGGAGATCTGGCCACGGCTCAAAACTCCAAAGAGCACTGCTCATGAGTTATGAAATATAGGTGGAGAAGGTCACAGCAATGCAAAGTTCCTCTGTGCCCATGAAAAGGGCAAGCTCAGAGGCACTGGGGAAATGACACCAGTGAGTTTACCTCTGGAAGAGAAGAGCTGCCCAGACCCTTAGAGGATGCCATGCAGTCAGTGCTGCCCCAGAATCCAGCCTACCTGAAGTCTTTTCCTTGGCTTCATCCTCATTCTTGGTAAGATTTAAGGCCCCTTACAGCCATCTGGAAGATTCAAAGAGGCCTCAGAGGGAGAAGCCCTGCCCACGATCCCATGAACTAGGAGACAGCCTTTCCTCCACTCATCATAGTAGCTTTTCTTCCTGGGTGTAGAAAAGGGAGATGGGAATAGAATGGAGAAGCCCATCCTTCCCAGAGGCTAACGATGATGGGCAGTTACCATTCATATTTGCACAATGAAAGTATGATTGAAAAATGAAAAATATGCTGAACGTTTGAATGTTTAAAAATGGATTGCAGGAAAAGACATTGCCATGAATCTCCTCCAAATACTCCCCCCTTATTTCAAACACACTTATTTCATTATTCTTGCAATTCTCTGAAGGAGTTCTGGAAGTCCTCTTTTGTGACTGGGTTTCTTTTGTGACTGCCTTGATTTCCTGAATTGGTTCCAAATGTTTACCTTTTATGGTCATTTTGACTTTGTGGAAGAAGTGCTTAGTGCCAGATCTGGTGAGTAAGGTGCATGAGGAAGTGCAGTGATGATTTTACAAGGCTGCCTTTCTACCCGATGGTACTTAACAGCAGCATTCACTGAATTTTTGATGCTTCATAAAGACATTCCTAAATGAAGACTTCCAGAATTGCTTCAGAAAGTGGCACAAATGATGGGATAAGTGTGCTGAAATCCAGGGGAAGTATTTTGAGGGAGATTAATAGCAATGTGCCTTTTCCTGTAATAAATTTAAACATTCACCATATATTTCGATTACTCCCTTATATACTTTTTAAATTGCAGTGTAGCTTTGCTTATTCCTGTCCAACTTGTAGACCATTGTGACCCTTAGCTCACTTTTCACTGCCTGTCTTTCCTCAGTCTAGGGTATGTGCTTGCCATGTAGCTCACAGAACTCCTTAGTTCTTATTTCTCAGTGATGACAACCCTTCTTCTCAAGTGTAGGGAAATGGCCTTGGGGAATAAAGAAGCAGGAGGAATGTGATAAAAGTATTTTGTTAAATATTTCACTTTTCAACTTGAAAGCTAACACCTTGTTGCTTTCCTCCATGTCACCCACTTGCAAGTGACTTTGGCTTCCATGCTCATCTCTCCAATGTTATCCCCACCTTCAGCCAAGTAAGAAATGTTTCTTGGTCCCTTCTCAATGCAGCTTGCAGAAAACTATTGGTACACAGAGCAGAGAGGACCAGCATTGAGGAAGCCCAGGAAAGGCTTAGCCCAGAAAGTAGTGATGAAACAAGAAGGGACGCAGAGTGGCTGTGAGTTGTAGGAAGGGGGGCTGCCTCATTGCCGGAGAGTGTGGACACTAACATCCCCCCATTGCACACGAGCAAGCTGAGGTCTGGAGAGTCTAAATGGGATGCCCTGATCCACACAGCTGAAACTGGAAGCTCAAGTGCAAGGGCACAGAGTGTGCTATTCCCACCCACTGCTCTTAGCTTCTGCGCCTGCTCTGTTCCAGCTTCCCCTCCTTTGGGAAGCCCTCCTAATGGAGCTCAGCCTCTTCCGGCCCTCTCTGTTGCACACGGTACGTTACCTTTCTGGACGTGGTAGCTCTCTGGAACCCTTGGGCCTCCTCACTGAGGAAATTTGCTTCCTCATTTCTCCTCTGGCCAAGCATGTTGGGAACCACTTGCTAGCCAAATCTGCTGGCTGCTGGAAGTGGTCCATGTCCATTGTGTCTCCTCAGGACTCCTGGGCAGTTTACAAGGGGTATCAAGGTGGGAGGGGTGGTAGAGAGATTCATCTGAGCCTGGATGGGAGGCCTGTGGACGGCAAGGCCAGCTAAAGGGAGAGAGATGGCCCTGATGAGAAGGGAAGAGGGTAGGGAGCCATGACAGCAAGTTTCAAGGACGCTCCCTTCAATTTTCTTTCTCTTCTTTCTGAATTCGTTATACTGAGAATTGAAAACAGGACCTTCCAGCTGAACGGTATGCCCAAACTGTTGTTTGATTTTTTTATTTTGAGACAGGGTCTCTATAAGTCACTATGTTGTCCAGGCAAGGCTTGAACTTGTAATGCTCCTGCTTCATCCTCCCAGCGTGCTAGGATTGACAGGCCTGCCCAACCATCCCTGCCTTTGATTTTCATGTTAGCAAAACTCCAGCATGCACCTTGGCAACAACACAATGCTGAGAGCAAACAGGAGACAGCAGGCTGCAGGACAAGGCTGACTTCTTGGTGCCCATGAATAACTCAGCAGCCATGGGCTGCCGGGGACCAGCGAGGGCTATCAATCCAGCTGGGGTGAAGAGTGCAGGCCCCAGGGTGGATGGAGGGCTCACTCCCTCCAGTCACCATCCCACAGCTGTCACTGATTTCCACCATGGAGTAATCTGCCCTCAATTGTCAATATTTTTAATTTTTCAAGAGAAATGCCAAATCTGGCTTTTTATGTAAAATATCCCAAATTTAAAGTTTATAGGAAATGTAAAAATGAACATTCTACAAATCCATTCAAACCTTTCGATGGGCCTGTGCGCAGCTTCTGATTAGAGCTGTCTTCCCCTTTGGCCTGGTCTCAGAGGGAGGGCAGAGCTGGGAACTCAGCTGCCAGCTGTCATGGGCTTCCTTCTCTGGAACGTGTCAGCAACCATGAGAAACCCTGGTCAGGTGGCACTTCTCTTTGGGAGTGCTGCCCCATGTCCCTGGAAGTGTCCCCACCAGAGCCCTGTCTTTAGTCCTCTGTCCTGCCACGCAGTGGGGCCACCTGCTCTTGGCAGGCACTGGCTCTCCCCATGCCCCAGCCCCAAGTCCCCTGCCCATCTCCCCAGGCGCTCCCTCTACTTCTGCTCCTGCAGCCTTGTCCTCAGCAGGGAGCTGCTGCCTGCCTGCCTGACAACTGTCAGCCCGAGGTGTGGACACCTTCTCCTTGGTGGCTTCCCCTTTTTCATTAGGTTTGACAATGCGTTTTTCCGAGATTAATAGTGCAAGGGGAGCCAGGATATGAGGCTTTTAGTGGTGACAAACTGCCAGGCCCAGGTGGCTCTGGAAGTTGTGTTGCAGCAGGAACAGGCAAAGGCAGAGCCCTGGGGGCTGGGGAGAGGGGAGCAGGGGCTGCCACTTCCGTGGTGCTTGGATTCAGCCAGACCTGCCCCTCATCCAGAATGTTTCCTGTGCCTATGACATAGTTGTTTCTGCTCCCAGCACTTCCCTAGGATGCCAAGGTGGCTGATACTAAGGGTTTTCCCTCACTGGACCCTAACACAAAGCCAAGAAAGGCCAGATCCTCCCTTCAAGTTCTCTTCCTACATGAAAGCCTTTCTTTCCATTCTCAGCTCTATTTGCTCCTATCTTTCTGCTTCCTTCGCCTTCCACCAGTCCTGCCTATATAGTACCAAGGTGTTGAAAACAGAAGGATTCAGAACACAGACCAATGTGGCCAGTTTGATTGCATTGGACCCTAAAAACTGCCCTTGGCCACCAATATCAGCACCACTACTGTTCCGAGAGCAGCAAACCACATGTGTGCCCTTGTCCGGCTGGGAAGGTGGAGCTTTGGGTACAATCAGGGAAAGGTGGAGGGAGGATGCATGTTATTAATTCCCAGAAATATCTCTCCACCTGATAACATCCTCTACACACATAGAAACACTCACTCACATCCATGGACACACATGAGCATGTGTAAGCACATGTACATGCTCAGAAATACATGCACTCACTCGTGCATGCTCAAATGCATGTCTACTCAGTGCACATTTACATGCACATAAACATATTCATAAGCATCCACACAGAAGGTCGTGTGCAGACAAATGTGTCTGTGCTCACACACACATAATCTTATCCACACACCTACACACACCCCTATCTGCTCCCTAGGAACAGCCTCAGGTCCTACCTCTGCTTCAGCTTGAATCCCTAGGCTGAAGAACATTTAGAAACCATCTCATTCAGACTCTTCAGTAAGCAATCTGAGGCCCAGAGAGGGGAAAGGATTTTCCCACTGCCATACAGCCTTTTAGGACATGAACTGAGCTTGAAATCCTGACATACCTACTTCAACCAGGTTTTTTCTCAGAAAAAATTGACTCTGACTTTGAGGATAAAAATACTTCCCAACTTACATGATCCCTTTTAATCATCATGATTTATCTGAGAGGCCATTGTGATTATTAAGATGGAATCCATTTTACGGATGAGGACATTGAGGCCTAGGCAGGATAAATTTCTCACCTAAAACATGGAGATGGTCATAAAGGCTCCTGGCTCCCAGGCTGTCACTGGATGCGCCTTGGAGTGGCCTCCTCCCCTGACTGTGACCTGACCCCATGGTAATCTTTTCTCTGTCCCAGCTCCGTCTTTGCGTTGGACACTCAAACAATGGAGCCCAAATCTTTGCTGATGGCAGGTAATAGCTGTATGGCCCCAGACGTGTCACTTCAATGGGGAGGCCTATGTTTGCCAAGTGGTAAAATGAATGAGAAGGGTGACAATGGCTATCTTCTGAGGCTGTTTCAAAGATTAAATAAACACATACATGCATATACTTTCAAACTGTAGGCATCGCACCAAAATGTGAGAACATTTTATTTGGAGATTACTTTAAAATGCTTTTAGGATCATGGAAGCAGATACGGGGTTCCTCTTTCATGGACTCTCTCATCTGTCACTTGCCTGACCTATCAGATCCAACCTTCAAAGTGGATTCATCCGTGGATGAAAGTTTGGGTCAATGGATAATGTACTATAAACAAAAACTTCAGTAATATGTTAAGGTATAGCTGGTGGTTAGTATATAGTGTTCACTATAAACTACAGCTTTCTGAACTTTTGGCTGGCCTGGGTCACAATGAGTGAAAAGGAACTGCTTTGGCTGCATATGAAATTCTTAATATAGTTCATATCTATAAGTAACAGAACTTTCTTTTATATGTTTTAACTCAGGGGTCCCCAACCCTGTGATACAGGCCCCTGGCCTGCTAGGAACAGGGCCACACAGCAGGAGGTGAGCAGCAGGTAAGCGAACTGCATCTGTACTGTCTGCACTTACAGCTACTCCCCTGGTTGCCGTTGTCCCCAGAGCTCCGCCTCCTGCCAGATGAGCAGCATCTTTAGATTCTCATAGGAGCTTAAACCGCCCTGTGAACTGTGCATGCAAGGGGTCCAGGTTGGGCAATCCTGTGTATCATCCCAACCCCGTGCCTATCCACAAAAGCGCTGTCTTCCATAACACTGGTCCCTGGTGCCAAAAAGGTTGGCGATTGCTGTTTGAGCGTATTAAATTATTTTCTAAAATAAAAGCCCAAGTTAAATAACTAGGAAAATTTACTCATCTGCTTAATAACAATAAATGCCTGCCTTCACAGGCACACATACTTGTAGGTAGATTGAAATACTGTTATCAAAAATCACTGTGTTTTACTCTCAGTATTGTACAGAACAGGCAGCATCTGATATAGGACCTGGGTTAGATGTTTAGATGCACAGGTTTAGATTTGTCTGAGTGTGTGTGGCAGGGTCAGGGGGCAGAGTTAGTATCACTCTGCATCCTTCCCTACACTACATTCAGCTCTCACCTATACAGTCAGTGCTCAAGAACTGCGCAATATGATGAAAAATACTGCTAAAATCATGGGATAATATTTTTGAAGATTGCAGTCTTGTAGGGCCTCATGACTAGCTGTCCAGGGCTGAATGTGGTCCATGAGCCATGGGTTGGATACACCTGCCAGTCCAGACATAGTAGAGCACACCTGTAATCAATCCCAGCACTCTGAGTGAATGAGTCAGGAGGATGGTGAATTCAAGCCCAGCTTGGACAATTTAGTAACACACCAAGATCCTGTCCCAAAATTTAAAAAAGAATTCTTTTGAAGGGCTGAGGGTGTAAAATGTTGGAAGAAAGTTGAAAATAAGAACAAAGGCGTCCAGTACTTGCCATCCATGATAAAACATCTTGAACCGAGGAGCATGATTAATTCTTTCTTTGTCTCTGAGGTCCAAAAAGAAAAAAATACAAAAACTGTAAGGTTGTGTGTGTTAGGCTGAACTACCAGATATTTGACCATGGCAACACCGAGTCCCTGGTGCTGGAGAAGACTTCTGTGACACTGAGATCCCCACAGCAGACCAGGAGTCATGACGCGTGCTCATCTGCCTGGGAAGGCTCCTGTTGCCCGTGGGGGTGCACCTACCCCTTACAGCACCGTGGAATCCAGCAACAATTTACAGAGTGAAGTGGGGAGCAGGGGTTCACAGAGCAGCCCTCAGAGCCTGAGGTGCACCCACAAGAATGTCCACTCCCATGGTCTTCAGAGGAATACTTCCTGCTCATCCAGGCACGGCCAGGGCCCCTCCTCTGGCTCCCAGTGCACCTGCTTCACAGGCTACCAAGCTACTTGCAAGTGTTCTGGGAAGATTTGTTTACAAGCTACTATGGACTCAATGCCTGTGTCCCCTCAAAACTAATATGTTGAAACCTAATCTCTGATGTAATAATATTAGAAGTTGGGACTTTGGGGAAGTGACTGGGGAGCCCGCCTGAATGTGGCTAGTTACTCTTGTGTACTACTCAGCTTTCCATTGCTGAGACAAAACACCTGACACCCATAGCTTAAAGGAGGAGAGGTTTAATTTGGCTCAGAGTTTCAGAAGACTCAATCCATGATCAGCTGGCTCCAAGGCAGAAATGTCATGGCAGAAGGGCATGGAGGAGGAAAACTTCCCAATTCACGGCATTCGGAAAGCAGAGAGCAAGTGAAAAGCCAGAAAGGATGGGGCCAGAGACCAGACATAATGCTCAAGGTCACATCGCCACAACCTATCCAGGTACACTCAAAAGTGTGTTTTACTAATCTAGCGATTTCTCACACCAATCAAAATTAAACATCACACCTTGTAAGGACCCCAAGAGATCAGAGTTCTTCCCTTCCACCGTGTGAGAATAGAAGAAAAAGAAATTTATGAATCTGGAAGAGTGCTGTCACCAGACACCAAATCTACCAGTAACTTACTCTCCAACTTCCCAACCTCCTGAACTGTGAGAAATACATTTCTGTTGTTTCAAATCCACTCTGTTTATGCTTTATTTTTAGAGCAGCCCAATGGTACTAAGTCAAGGAACAATTGGAGGTCAAAGATGGTGACCAACCCACTTGTGCTTTGACCAAAGATCCTCCAGAAATGCCTGTGAGATCAATGGATACCTAGCCCTTTACAACAATGGTACAAAGACCACGGGGCCCAGATAGGATTCTCTTTGCCTGAGCTTCAGGAAAAAGGTCTTAAACTAGAAATGAAGAGGGTTTGTACAACTTCATGATGTAATCTGGAAGATTTCTTCATCTGCCTTTGTCCTATTAAAGATACTTTCTCGTTATGCTCAGTATTTTCCCAAAACCATCAAATAAATGATAGAAGCAGCTCCAGAAAAGTCTGTCTGCTCAGAGATAGTTCTATGTCCATTTTGTGATCAGAAGACTCAGTTGTGGTGTCTCCATGGCTTCTATAAGTTTTACAAGAAGGGTGGTCATGGAGACACAGTATGTGATGACAGCACATATCAGAGCATGGGCTTCCATGTGACCAGGACTCTTCTTTTAGTTGCATGGCTCTCACTAGTTCCCCAATCTTGAGTGAGTTACTTTACTTCTTTGAGCCTCAGCTGATCCATCAAGTCTGCCTCAAAAACTTACTGTGAGGATTAAATGAGATAACAGATGTGAATCACCTAGGAGAGAGTTGGACTTTGAGGGTTACTCCAACCTACTTCCAAGATCTCTAATAACTCACATAGGGTCCAGAAAATTTTGATGATGTTGGACAAACTTACCCAACCAATCCTTTGGTAAATTTGAAAGGAGTAGAGGGAGTGAGTTTGGCTTTATTGGAAATGAATGCTACAGGCATAGCTCCAAACCTCTTGTCAAAATGGTAGCTGATAGAGCTGACTCCGATTTCAATTTATTTTATTTTATTTTTTAAAATTCCCTGTTGGGTGAGCAATACCAGAAGGAATATCCCAAGGAATTACCTCTCTCTATGATAAACCACAATCTGAATATCTTATGTCCCTGAGCTTCCTCCCTCGTCTGAGGAAATGTGCACAAACTTAATAACAGGTCCA
The DNA here is from genome assembly GCF_053883595.1 of Heterocephalus glaber. Classification (NCBI taxonomy): domain Eukaryota; kingdom Metazoa; phylum Chordata; class Mammalia; order Rodentia; family Bathyergidae; genus Heterocephalus; species Heterocephalus glaber. The sequence goes on along the minus strand of NW_028258349.1, from coordinate 8,722,049 downwards.
AATGCAAAGGAGCCAGAGTATTGTGCCATGGGAATCAATAATGCCTGCTCCTCCACCTAGCAAATGAGAGCCCTGCCCCAACGCGCTGATCTCCCATTAATTCTGGCTGACCAGCAGAGCCGAGGCCACCGGCACGCCCAGAAACCCAGACCTCCAACCCGTAGTGGGGCAGAGTCGAACTTCCCCCCAAAGGTTAATGAGGCGATTATGTTTCTGGTTAAAGATGAGAGCAGACAAGGCCACTGGGTTCATTATAACGCTTAGAATGCAGAGCGCTTCACAGGAGAAGGAAAAGCACAGGATAAGCAAAGCAGAGGGTGGAAGTGGAAGGCCAAATCAAGAAAATGACAGAAGCTGGGAGGGGTGGTGCACACCTGCAATCCCAGCTCATTGAGGGGCTGAAGGAAGATGATCACAAGTTCAAGCCCAGCCTGGGCAAGTTAGTGACTTAAAGAGAACCTGTCGCAAAATTGTAGAAGACTGGGAACACAGCTCAGTGTGAAGACCCTGGATTCAATCCCCGGGACTGAAAAAAGTAAAAAAGAAAATTGAAAGGAAGAAACAAACAAGCCTAAAATAAAAGATTTCATGCTTCGCGTATGAGAGCAAAGTTGTGTGAACTAGAACAGGGACATTATATAATCTTGTCCGTCCTTAGGGTTTGAGGATGACTTCTCTCACATGTAAAATGCATAGGAGACGAAGGAGCATGAAAGGAAAGAGGCTAATGAAGGAAGCATGGAGCTAGAGACACGAGTTGAGAAGAGGCCCTGGGGCAGGAGGCTGCCGTCCAGTTTTGTGAACCAAAGTGTTAAGATAGGGAGGACAGGTCTCATCTTTGCCTGGAGGAAAGGAAGTCGTAAAAATCAACTGGGCTGGGCTTAATAACAGTTTGGATACGGTGGTGGGAAAGGAGTGATCAAAAAGAAAGTTTCTAGGGTGATTCTTGGATTTTTGCCTTTGTAGCTGGTCCAAGCTATAGCAGAAGCTTTCTCAGTATCCAGCAGTGTGTGACCAGCATAGGGCCCCTATCTAATCCAGGCCTGCACTTTGACTACTAGGACTGTCAGGCTCTTTGTCTAGGCAAAGGGGGAAAGAAAGCGATTCCATACACCCAATACCTGCAGTGCTCACAGAATAACTGGGGAGGCCCTAAGGAAGGTTTACAGCACTTCACAGTGTGCATGCGAGCTCATATAATCGATCTCTGATGTACTGAGGTAGGGCTTAAGCATATTAAGGCTGGAGGGCAAGTGTGTTTGCATCACTGTGTAAGAATAAAGAAACCAAAGGTGTAAGACTCACCCCAGGTGTCTTGTTCACCAGTGTGCACCCTGGCACTGGACTCAGGACACAGCAGGTGGTTAATACCTGTGTGCTGAGTGAAGGGAGAGATGCCTGTCCAAGATCACTTAGTACAGGACATAAGCTAAGGGTTTCCACCCAGACGTCTGACACAGCTCATTGTCCCCATGACATTGGACTTGATCCATTTAGAAAGGGAAATGTGTAAAGCAGGACCTGCCAGAGACAGCAGCGATGAGGCACAAGAGGTGTAGTTGGCTCATCGTGGGCAATGGCTTTCCCAGAAACGTGTCCCAGGTACCTGTGGAGCACATGCTGGGAGTTGGAGACATTCTTGGTTGTCGCAGATGGTAAAGAAATCATCTAGTTCCAAATGCAGAGAGTAGCTTTCCCCTGATGCAGGAGAGCAAGGACACCAATGTCCATCCTCTATGTCACCCGCATGTATATAAATCAGGATGTGCCTGCTTAATATGGGGCTAAGGATGAAGTTGGAAGTGGGACTAGAACACCAGGTGTGGTGGCACATGCCTTTAATCCCAGCACTCTGAGTGGCTGAGACAGGAGGAGAACTTCAGCCCAACCTGGCTAATCCTGTCTCAAAATAAAAAATAAAAAAGGCTTAAGGATGTAGCTCAGTGAAAAGTCCCCGAATTCACTCCCCAGTACAGCAACAACAACAAAAATAAGTGGGACTAAGTTACAGGATATTGCTGACTTTTCTTCCAGAAGGGATTTGTCCATTTATGCTATGACAAGCAATAATAATCACCCCATTCCTCCACCATGAATAGTATTTGCTTTATAAAAATTCTTTAAATTTTATACATTAATATTGGTATTTGTTATTTCCTTAATCACTGAATATGATTGTTTTAAATGTTTATTATCCATTTGTATTAATATTTTATTAAATTTCATATTTTGGAAATCATTCTCTCTATCCCACTCGTTTAGGGTTAAATAGTGTCCAATTTTATTCTACCTCTAAAAGTAGCATGTGCTCTACGAAATATAAAAGAATACAGAGAAGAATAAAAATAAAGATTGCTAGAAGTCCCACAACTTAGAAAGGATCACTAATTGATTTTGTTTCCTGGTAGATAACTAGGCGGGGTTTTTTTCATTGATTTTTAAGTAGTTTTTTAAACATGAAGGAAATTAATTCCTTATCTAGCTTGCTTATTTTAATCCTTGTCTATTTGGTTTTTTGTTTATGGTGATGATATGTTTTTACATAAAACGTCAGTAGTGTTTACAAAGCTAGCTTCATCATTTTTTTGGTGTGCATCACACTAATTTTATGTTTAGAAGGTTCTTTCTCATTGTAATAGCTGTTATAATGTTAATGAATTTTTGAAATTTAATTTATTTAAAATTGGCTTAGCTATAGAATCCTATAGAATGGGATGTATGGGTATGGTTTAAATTTTTTTTCCAAATAGCCAATAATTTTCAATGTCACTCTTTGAAAATCCATCTTTTCCTGTTGGTGAGCTGCTTCTTCTATCAGAAATTAAATGCTTGTATACAGTAAGGAATGTTTCTGGCCTCTCAATTCTTACCCATTGATCTATTCGTTCTTTTTGTCAATACTATATTGTTTTAAGTGTGATCACTTATGATGTACTTTATTATTTACTCCTGCCAGCCTCTTTTCCTAATCCTTTCCTCAAAGTATTTAACCATTCTTATTTTTCAAATGAATTTGAGAATCTTTTTTAGTAAATATGTGTATTGACATACAAGCTTGTGACTGTTACTGGACTTCAGTGAATTTGGAAAGAGTAGACAACTCCTATTCTATTCTATTCTATTCTACTGTATTCTATTCTATGATCTGTGGATCACATTTGGCTTATTTTTTAAATAAAGTTTTATTGAAACATTTACTTTTTTGTGATTGTTTTCCTGCTACAGTGGCAGAGTTGGTGGCTATAACATAAACCACATGGCCAAAAAGTCTAAAGTATTTAATAACTTGCCATCCACCATAAAAAGAAGTTTGCCAGCCTATGTTTAAGGGAAGATATCTCGCTCTCTCTCAATCTCTCTCTCTCTCTCTCTCTCTCTCTCTCTCTCTCTCTCTCTCTCCATACTTATACATCATTAATGATGAAGTTCCAGCTAAGATCTGTATGGGACCTTCCCTTCTATCATAGTCTTTTCTCAGCCCTTGTCCCTCCGTGGCTCCATGTCTGGGGACTGCTGCACCCTTTTACCCTCTAACTTGTTGCTGCTGGTGGACAATGGGCACAAGAATCTCATAAGCTGCTGGTAGTGCAACAGGGCCATCTGCTGTGTCCACTGCCCATCAGGACAGCTCAGATTTGCCTGGTGGGATGAGGGAGAAAGACCACTGGAGCCTCTGGCTTTGGGATGACCAAGAGGTAAAGGTCATGTGTGGGTACTGGGCTCAATAGGTTTCCTTAAATCTGAGGTCATGCATTTCCCCTGCTCTACTGGAGTCTTCTATGCATTTCACAACAGGTGGTGTGCAGGGTTGTGTTTTAAGCAAGAGAGACAGTTATGTTGTGAGAGTGTTTTTTAAAATTAAGTTGATTGATACATTTTAGGTATACATTATGATCACATCCATCATTGGGAATTTGTACCTGTATGTGATATATCTTGGTTCTTCTTTTTCCCCATCCCCCTTCCCTCCCTTCTACCCCTCTATCCCTCCTCATTTACAAAAGAACTTTGCTTCCGTTTTTTCTTTCTTTTCTCATATTTTTTCTTACCCTTCTTTCCTTTCTACTACCCTACCCCACTTCCCCTTCCCCTTTGGACCTTTTCTTCTTATTTCACGTCATCTATTATACATTTCGGTCCTCATTTACACTAAAAGTATAAGTGACTGTGCTTTATAAAATGCATTATTTTCATCTCTCACCTGTGGACTTGGCTTAGTTTGGTTTTATAAGCTGTATATTGTCTGTAAAGAGCTTGAAATATTTAGCACTTACCCAAACATACTTTCTTCTCTCCATTCCTGGCCTCTTCAAACCATACCCCTAGGAGGTCACAAAGGAGAAAACTTACTGCTATTCAGCCTCATTTGAGGGACCCAGCTAGGAACCCCAGGCATTAGGGCTGGTGCTCAGTGGCTCTGGAGAACTAGAAGGACAGCACAAAGGTGTTGGAGCATCTAATGGTGGGCTTAATGGAGAACTCATTTGTCTGCTCATTCTCACAAGCAGAAGTGTTTGTTACATTGCTAATGAGTGCCAAATGTCATGCCAGGCACTGAGGAAGAGTGGGCATCACGAGAGTCAGGCTGTCACTCAAGAGGTAGGACCAGTTGGGTTTGAAGTACAAAATAGGAAACCAGCCGGCTGGGAAGATGGCGGACATTCAGACAGAGCATGCCTACCAGAAGCAGCTGATGATCTTCCAAACAAGAAGAGGGTCCTGCTGGGAGAAGCTGGCAAGGAGAAGCTCCCGTGGTACTCCAAGAACATCGGTCTGGGCTTCAAAACCCCCAGAGGTCATCAAGGGCACGGATATGGACAAGAAATGCCCCTTCACTGGTAATGTCTCAATCCAGGGCCGGATCTTGTCTGGCATGGGGACCAAGATGAAGATGCAGAGGACCACTGTCATCTGCAGTGGCTATCTCACTGCATCCGCAAATACAATCGCTTGGAGAAGTGCCACAAGAAGATGTCTGTGCACCTGTCCCCCTGCTTCAGGGACATCCAGATTGGCGACATTGTCACAGTGGGTGATTGCAGGCCGCTGAGCAAGACAGTGGGCTTCAACGTGCTCAAGGTCACCAAGAAGCAGTTCCAGAAGTTCTGATGTTGCCTGGCTGCCCCCTGCAGAAGAGAATAGAGTTATTTTGGCTCTTAAAAAAATGAGGGATTTAGCTCAGTGGTTCCACCGCCTGCTTCGCAAGCACAAGGTCCCAAGTTTGATCCCCGGTCCAAAAAAAAAATTGGAAACTACACAGAATATCACACAGCACAGAGAGGATTAACACAAGAGCAGGGGTCTGATGATGCCAGAGATCACAGAAGGCATCTTAGAGTGTTGTTGGGCTGAAATATCATGAGCAAGTAAGTGTCACAGGTGATATGTGCCTGAGCCTGTGTGTGTGTGTGTATTCACTCGGGGTAGGCAGGCTTTGCAGCAAGAAATTTCCAAGAGAAGCAAACAGTAGCATACATCGAGTCTCTGTGCTGCAGGGATTCGGACAGAACACGGGTTTGCTTGTCTGGCAGAATCCAGATCCTTCACCTCCATGGGTTGGCTGTGGGAAGTGCAGGGAAAAAAAGGAAGGACAGGTAGAAGCCATCCCTGGGAACCGGACTGTGGGCCAGAGGTGGGATGACTTCACAGAGGGTAACAAGTTCCCGGGCCTGGAGAGCACGGGCCCCTCATCTTCACCCATCTGCTCTTTTTGCCCCAGGATTGCAGCTGTGACTTCCAGGGTTTCCTGTTTAGGAGACCATTTTAGCTACCAGCTTCCATGCTTCTAACAGGTGCTCAAAAGGCTAGGGCCAGTCAACTGGGAGAAATTCAGCAGCCCAAAAGAAATGGGCCGGAATAAAGAAGTAAAGAAAAAGCAAGCAAGCAGCAAAAAGGAAAAATCTAGTACAGGTACATGCTTTGCCAAGCTCCAAACCAAGCACTAGGAAGGTAAAGACTTATGAGACATTATTCTCTTACGCAAACAACCCACAGAACAGCTGAGGGGGCTAGAAATGTGAACAACTAATGACTGTCCATGGCAAGGCAAAATTTTAACACTCCTAGCTTCACCCAGGGATGAACCTGCTCAAGCGTGGAAAGGAGCAGCAGAACCAGGGTGACCCTATTTATTGAGTGCCCACTGCACTCCGGACATGGTCCCTGCCCCACAGAACTTCTGGTCTAGAGAGTAATGCAAATAAGCAAACAGACCATCTAACACCTGCAGCAAGTCCTCCAAATGGACTAGTCCAAGGTGTGAAGGGAGTCCCAGGGAATGGGAAACTTATTCAGGCTCAGGGGTCAATGTGGCTTTCTGGCTTTGCCTGAAGTGTGTGTTATGATTTAGATAAAAAATATTCTCCAAAGGCCTCAGGTGTCTGGAGGATGCTTGGATGTTGGGGGTCTGTATTGGTCAGTGCATCATCCACTGATGAATTCAGAGCTGCATGTGCTGATAGGAGGTGGGCCCTGGTTGATGGTGGGTCACCAGCATGAACTGGAAGGGCTCTTTCTTTTTCCCAACCCCTCCCTTCTCTCTGCTTCTTGGCTCCCATGGGTTGAGCACTTCTCCTCATGCCCCTGTGTCATTTTGCTTGTGCCTTGGAGCCAGCTGATCATAGACTGAAACCATGAGCCAAAATAAACCTCTCCTTTTAAGTTGTGGGTGTTGGATGTTTTGTCCCCATTGGGAACAGGTGACTAAGACATTGGAATAGGAGATAGTCAGGCAGAGACGTTAGTCAAAAAAAGATGTATTCTGGGCCAGAGAATAGTGCTTGTCCCAGTGTTAGGTTCACTCAGAGGGAGGGAGAGCATTTTGGGTTTGGAGGTGGTGGCCACCGGGCTGTGGCATGGACTTCCAAGAGGGCAATGTCAGGAAAGAACTCCAGTCAACTGAATAGGTGCCACCAACTCTGAGCAAGGCCAGAGCATTCAAATGTTCCTTCTCAGACACACTGAAGTTTCTTTCCCCAAAGGCAATCTCCTTTCTCACTCTTGATTTGCAGGAACTGAGCTCTCTGGGAAGGAAGGAGATGCTAGCATTTCCAAGTAGAGAGCTGGGGGCCTTCCAAGCAGAGGAGCAGAGACTGCAAGCAGGTTGGGGACCTGGATTGTGGAAGCAGAGCTGCAGTGACTCTCACCTCTGAGCAGAATGTCTGTGTGGTAGACACAGGCTGAATCTATACCCACAACCCATGCGCATGGCTAGTCAGCATTTCAATTTTTTAAATTTAATTTTCCTTTTAATTAACATGTAATAATTTTATTACAAATGTCTAGGTACAGTGTGATATTTCATACATGTATACAACATATACTGATCAAATCAAGGTAATTAACATTCCTACCTCTTTGTCATTTCTTTGTGATTGAAGGATTTGGTGAGTTCTTCTTTTCTAAATCATCATAAATATATAATAGGTAATTGTGAACTATAGAACCCCCCCTCCTCCACTGTTATTCCTCCTCCCTGACAGTGTTTTGGTACCTGTTATCCAACTCCCCCTATTCCCATTCTCCCCCCAGCCTTCCTAGCCCCTAGTGATCACTGTTCTGCTTGCAAATCAATTTGTTTTAACCTCCACATTTGGGAGAAAACATGCAGTATTTGTTTTTCTGGGTCTGGTTTATTTCACTTAACACAGTGATCTCCAGTTCTATCTGTTTTGCTGCAAGGGCAGGATTTCAGTCTTGTTTGTAACTGAAAAATTCTCCACCATGGTTAGACACTGCATTTTTTATCCACTCATCTGTTGGTGAACTCTAGATTGATTCTGTACCTGGCCAGTAAGGATGTAAAGATAGTCCTTCTTCAGGCATTGGAGAACTTAGACAGTGAGCAGAGGGCTGAGACCAGACTCAGCTAAGATTGAAGGCTCCTGGGCTGTAGCAACTCCATGGCCCTTCCGGATGTTAGTGTGTGCAAAGGAGTATAAACAAAATAATTGGGACAAAATCTCCCCATACCACGGCATGGTGATAACCCAAGTCAGATTTATATTGACTTATAAAAAATAATATGACATTTCTTTGTTGAATGAGATGGGCATATACTATTTAACTGTCTCATTACACAGTATATGAGATATAGAGAAAAATAAAAATGAAAAGAAAACAATTACCTACCTGCCAAATTCTCAACTCCAACACTTGAATTTTAATAAACTTTTTGGTTTTGTTATTTGGACTTTGATTTTAATTTGACATGTGTGTGCACATGTGTTGCACAGCTAGAGTTGTATTATAAGTATAATTTTATATTTTGTCTTTTTACCTAATTTTATAACATTCTCATTTTTTTCTGTTATTATAATATAGAAAAACATTTATATATTTTACTACATAATATTTAAAACATTCAAGTATTGAAAATTACTAAAAGGAAAATATGTAATTATAGATTAAGTTTTCATCAAATCTAGCATGGGGGAAGCTGAGCCAGGAAAAATCTCAAGTTCAAGCCTAGCTTGGTAATTTAGCTACTTAACAAGACTCTGTCTCAAAATTTAAAAAAAAAAATCAGCTGGACATGTAGTTCAGTGGGAAGGTCCTGGGTTTAATCCCCAGTATTGCAAAAATAAGAATAATAATAAAGTTTTATAAATTACATATAAGCAGATATAAAAAAAAGATGAAGAAGCCAAAAGAATATATAAACAAAAGGGAATACATGGAAAGTAGTAAAAGAGGAAAACCCATTTGGTCAACATAAAATTTTATTTGCGCTCACTAGATTTGAAAGGAATGCAAAGTAAAACCTTGATACCCCATTTATTTTTTTATCGGGTTAAAAAAGACTTTAAAATGCTTCATTTATTGCTTGGAAGTATAGGGTTAAAGTAAAAGTACAGCAACATAATTGGTGCAAGGTTTGGGGGAAACTAAAGTTTATGTATTAAAAGCCTTAACATTTTTCATTACTTTAGTTCAGTTATCCCCTGTCTACTGTTTTTCACCATAGGATATAATCAGGGTGACCGTAAAGATTTATGCGCAGGGATATTCATCATAGCATTATTTATAATGGTGAAAAATTGAAAATAACCTAATGTCCATCTGTCAGGGATTGGTTAAATAGACTATTATGCAGTCATTAGAATTTGGAAAACTGCATAACAATGTTGAAAAATGACTTCTCTCTCTCTGGAAGTTTCCCCCATTGGTTCTACTAAAATGCAGGAGGAGGTTTGGAAGTGAAGTTGACTGACTCGTTTTTCTACAAATAAGATGGATTTGTCTCTAGAAACTTTGAATGTTTTGGGTTTTGCAAATATTAAGTTTAATGCAGCCCTGACAAGTGTGCCCTGCCCACCTGCCATCGAGAGTCACATAGTTGAGACATAAGGGCTGTACCCAGTACCCAGGGCCCACAGAAGGCAAGAGGCACACAAGTCTACTTGCCCTTTCCTTGCCTGCCCTGCCCTTCCCTCCCTATTCCCTCCCTGTTCCCTCCCAGGCTGGGCTATTCTTCCCTCAGCTTCCCATTGCAAATTTAGACAAAGTCAGCCTTGAGAATAAAATAAATCTCACAAGAGCATGAGCACACAAAAAACTCTCAAGTTAGTACTCTGAAAAAGCCAGTGCTATGTAGTCATCAGTTTCCAACTTGTTCCCCAAGCCAGACTTCTCCTTCCACAGCGCCTCTCACCCCCCATCAAGCTGGGACCTCTCAGGCAGATGGGCTGCCACGGACACCTGCCTTCGTGCTCCCCTTCTTTCCCACTTCTGGGCGGATATTTCTGGGTCGCGTGTAGCCACAGCGAGGGGCAGGGACACCGGAGGGTTCGGTGGAGAATTTGCCTGGCTGGCAGATAGTTCCAGCTAACCCTGGCTCTGGAGGGCTGCTCTGGGGCTTCCTCTCTGGAGAGCTTTTCTGTTTCACAGGTGATGTGCTTCCCCCTGGCTGGCCGTGCTCCACCTCAGCCCTGAGTTTCTGGGGATTCATCCCCTGGAATCACTCTGCATGCCGGCCGGTGTCCTCTCCTGCGTGGCTCAGGGGAAGCACTTCTGTGGACCTAAGCAACAGGGCTAACCTCATGCTACTAAATTGCTTTCCTGTCCTCTGCTGCTAAACCAGCCAGGTAGATTGATTGGAATTTCCCAGGTGTAAGCAGCACCAGTGTCCTGCCTCCAGGATACATAGACATCAGTCTTCTCTGTTGAAAGATTTCCCTGGTCTTGAGGAGGGATGCTGGACTTATATCCACGTTTCCCCAAAGAAATCCACCTTATAGATTCTGTCCTATCTCTATTCTCATAACCCCTTTTAAATCATCAATGTGGTAGAGGGATTCAGGAATTATATAACCAATCATCCAGCACGTCATCTGAAATTTTTGCAAAATAGGAAATGTAGCGGCAAAATAAGAAATGTAGCGTCACAGAGCTTGTGTCTTATCCAACTTTGAAAGAAGAAAGACCCATTTTAACATCCTGAGTCAGGCTTTCTGCATTCTCTTACTTTCCTGTCTAAAGCTTTAGTCATGTCAGGCTTGCACTTCCAATACACTCTCTTCTCCCTCCATCTACCCTTGCTCCTCTAGCCCAGGGAATGCCTGTCTATAGCACAAGGCTGCTCAACTGCCACCCTCTCCAAGATCCAGCAGCTAGATGCCTTCTGCTGTCCTTTTCTGGGACATTCCTCAGTTGCAGTACACTGGCTACCAAGCTAAAGAGGTAAGGCCTCCCTTAACCAGGCACAAATCACCTTAGCGCTCCCCACTGCACATTACTTGGGGCCTGGCACAAGGTAGGTGCTCAGGAAATGTAAAGGGCCAAATCTTGCCCTTGGCATTTAGAGGATTGGGTCACTTAAGGTCAAAGTCTCAAAGGGAAGAGGTGGCCCCATAGGAAGGGTCACATAGGTTCAGAGGAGCCTGGTGTGTTACAGAAAAGAGTTCAGTAATCTTTACTATCCTGAAAACTCAAAGAGGCAAAGACCCACCAGGGCAGAACCTACTTGCAGAGTTAATCACAAGGCTCAGGTTAGGCGAGATTAACCAGACAAATGAAGTGTGGTGGTCAGAGAGGGTGACTATGGCACTGCCGAGAAAGTACATCATTCATGTCAAGATTAATGTCCCCTGACCACTGAGTCTATTCAGGACCTCTCTGTGTCATATTTCTGTTCACTCGCTCATCTTGTCTGCCCTTGTTGCACATGAAAGCCAGGAGATGGCTGCACAAAATTAGGAAATCTCCAAGAAACCTCTAAGCCCTTCTAGACACTGGCTGTAACTTTGACCTAGTGTATAAAATTCAATAGCTAGCTTAGCTGGTTAATCCGCAAGACCTAGAAAAAAATCCCAGAGTTTTCTTTTTCCACATCCCAGCTAGGGGATGGGGCTCAAATTATTCATCAATGGATAGGAGGTGTGTTTGCATATGGAGGACAGGTGTACAATTCTACTGAAGATAAACAGGAGACTCCAGGCAATAACGGAGAATGAATAGATGACGATGCAATTTGCATGTGGACACAAGCAAAGGAGGGTCTGGCATTCATCTATAGGAGCATTTAGGATGTAGACTGTTGGAAGGAGAGCTAAGGCATTCCTCCTGAATCTAGGTGTTCATCTCAAGTGTACCATTTTGGCTTAGATTCATCTTCATTTAGATTGGCTTAGGGGAGGGGTCAGGAAGGAAACTGAGTCAGATGTAGACTGGGTCTTAGTATGAGCATAGAAAATCTTCCTGGAGAAAGTGTAGTGAGGACTTAAATATTACAGTATAACTCCATGTAGAAAACAAGGGAAGTTGAACCAGCTGAGTCGACTCTCTGCTGAGACCTCTGACAAAAGGAAAAGCAGACAGTGATGAGGGTGTGCCCTCGTTTGTGCTTCTTTTAGGAAGTCAGCATGTTTCCTCCCCTGGCTTCACCAGGAGTAAACACCCTGCTCACTCAGGTGTCCCTGGGTCATCAAATCCCAACCAGCAAGGCTCTGTGGTGGCCCAGGCATCTCCATCCAGGGCCGGCCCCACCTCTGCTCCATTTATCTTCATCCACCCAGGCTTCTACAGAATTTCATACTAGTCCATTTATCAAACATCTCTCAGAAATGACAGTGTCCCATGCTTTTCTAGTGGCTCACAAGCATTCCATTGTGTATCTGTACCACATTTTCTTTTCCCATGCATCCATCCACGGAGACCTAGATTGTTCCACATCCTGGCTCTTGGGAACAGTGCTGCCCTACACACAGGAATGTAGGTGTCTCTTTGACACATTGATTTCATTTCTTTTGGATGTATATTTGGCAATGAGATTGCTGGATCATGGGGTATTTCCATTTTTAATGTTAGGGGGAACTTCCATGTTGTTTAAAAAAGACAAAGTCTCTCAGAGACCTGAAAAAGGTATCTTTTCAACACTGGAGCCTCCAAAAGACAGCCTGGTATTCTGGTGTCAGCCTCTCTTCCCTTGAACTTAGGACCTGCCTCCCTCCTCAACTGGTGTTTACTTGTGTGAGTTTGCTTTTCTGGTCCTTGATAATGTTTTATATAATTTTTTTCCACCTATAAGTCCTGCATATTTCTTGTTAAATGTATTTCTGAACAATTCTATATTTGAGGATGTTCAAATAACTGATGATCATTTAATATTACATTTATCAACTGGTTATTTCTAATAAAATAGTGATTATTTTTATATTTTATCATGTAATTACCACTTTATCAGTTGTCTCATTAATTCCAGTGGCTTTCTAGTTGTCTCTGTTGGTTTTTCTAGGTAGATGATCATATCATAAGCAAAAATTATAAATAAAATTTTTATTTCCTCTTTTCCAGAATATATTGTTTTCTATTAAAATTTCCATGTGTCTGTGCATATAAGAGAGAAGGAAAGAGACAGAGACAGAAACAGAGAGAGAGAAAGAAAAATCTTTCCAACTTTTTCAATTCAATGAAATAAATTACAGTAAAATTATCCCTTCCTTAAAGGACTGATAATCCCACCAGTAATACTTTCTGGTCTCAGTATTTTTATAGAATTATTTCTTTAACAAAATTTTTATTTTTCTTTAGTCTTTGGTTTATTTATATTTTCCATATTTTCTTAAGCGGTCTGAAATGCGTCTCCTTTGCACATTATTAGTGTTATATAGTTTCTGTTTTTAGCAGAGTTGTTCATAGAAATCTCTCAAAAGTCTATAAATCTCCTTCATATTTGTGATTATATCTATATTATTCTCACTCCTATTTTGGGCTCAATTTTCCTTGATTAGATTTCTTGGTTTTGAATATTTTATTTATCATTTCAGGGAATCCAATCTCATTTATTTAGCAATTCTGCTGACTGCATATTTATGCTTGTTATTTCGGTTAATTCCTTTGTCCTACTTTCCTGATTTTTAAAAATTTTTTGCTGATTAGTTGAGTTTAATTGTCAGAATATTTGTTTTTACTTTTGCCTTGCTTAATAAGAAAAACATGTAAGATAAGGGTAAGCGCAGCTTTGGCCGCAGCCCATAAATTTCCCTGTGTCATTGTCTCATTGTTTTTCAAATCATCTATATTTGTAGTTGTATTCTATCTTTTACTCAGTTACACAGAATTGTGTTTATTAAATCTCAAGTAGTTTCTCATTTAAAATTATGTTGTTTATATATAGTTTGTATTGCAATTGGATAATGTAACCATTGCAACATTTTAAAGAATATAATCAGGTATTTTAGACTTCTAATGTAATTCTTGTCACAAAGATTCCATGGGGAGTAGAGAAAAGCAAGAATAAACTCTGCAAAATTTGATATATTGCTATTAAGTGAACTTTATCAATAGACTTCACTAACTTTGATATATTAAGTGAGCTAAGAAAAAATATGGTACTAAATCAGAAAAATACAATTATAACTTACCACTAATATTGTGTTTCTCTTCATTTATCTTTATATCTCTCATAGCTTTTCAGTATATATATTGTGATTCAACATTATTCATGACAGCAACAATAATCAAAGTAATAATACCTGACATATGTGAGGTACGTATGCTGTACTAACAACTGGGTCATTCACATTGAATGTCTGCTTAGCTTTCCGTTTGTCACACTGACACTATGAGGATGATCTGAAGTTGGCAGTGGAGGAAACTGCCACAGAGCACATCAGGGAGGGTCAGATTAGGCTGTGTGGATCAGGAGAAAAATAACAAGTTAAATCACGATGAAAGTTTGTTCCATTTACTTTGTGGCCTGGGGCTGGTATTATGGAGACTTCAAGTTGTCCCCAGGTCCACAGGATTCTTGTCTGTATTTTGTCATCCTTAGCTCAAAGATCTAAACTTAGACCTGGCTGAATTCAGATTCAGTGTTCCTAACCACCAGCTAGCCTGTTTCCTTTGGTATCTTACAGGGGAGACAGATGAAGGGCCTGACCATATGGACATCTGAGTCACCCGAAGTAACCTCTTCCCCAAACCCACAGTAGCCCTTGAAGTTAAGAGATGCTCACTTCCAAGTCCACCTTTTATGAAGGTGGAGACTGAGGTCCAGGCATTCATAAGTGTGGCCCGAGCCTTCCCCTGGAAGCCTTGCCACCTGCTGCAGGTGCTGCAGGCGCTGCCCACCCCTTGCTCTCTGACTTCTTCTTTGGAATAGCAGGAGTCGTAGTCTCATAGTTCTCTGTCATCTTCTAAGGCCCTCTGTTTCTTTTTTTTTTGTGCCTATGGTTAATACTTAGCTTAATCTCTTCTGTTAGCTCGTGCGACAGTGGGGAAGACTGTGTGTATTTGGTTATGTATTGCAGATGGCTTACTTTTTTGGCTTTATGTTACTTGCCTCTGTGAAGTAGGGCAGAAAAATGCCCACTTTCATGGGATAATGGAAGGGAGAATAGAGAAGAAAGACACATGGAAACACAAATATTTCAATATACTAGCTAGACACTCAGATAAGACCTGGTAAGAAAACTTTGAAAAGAAAGGTATGTTCTCTAGGAATTTTGTGAATTAGTATTTGAAGCATAGCATCTTCTCCCCATCCCCCCTTTATCTTTTCTACTTGGAAAAGGAAAACTATTGGTATAATGATATTTTCTCTTTAATCTTATACTGGTGTCATGGATTAAGTCTACTGTCAGAGACAATTTTGTCTTTTTCTTTTCAATTTTGCCTCTCTTACTGTTTGTTGTCTGTCTTGAACTTTGAGAACAATGGGAATAGTGGCCTCATGTGCTGGCATTTCTCTCTCTGACTTCTAAAGAATGCTTCCAATATTTTACTATTTAAAAAAATTCTGCTGTAGTTCTTAATTGTCACATCAACAAGTATTTTCCCTGTGATAACTAGCTTCTCATAGTTTTTTTTTTTTTTTTTTTTTTTTTGGTACCAGGGATTGAACCCTTCTCATAGTTTTAATAAACATGTGTGTTAAAATCTATCAGCTTTTGTGATGATCACTTTTCCTGTTTAATCTTTTAAATTTGTTAATTTAAGATTGGTTCCCTAATATTGGTTTAATCTTTCTGAGTGAACCATACTTGGTCAAAGTTTACTATTTTTTCTATAATATTATAGTTTGTTTCTTTGTATGTCCCCACATTTCTGATGAAAAGTAACCTTAGCTGATCATTTTTTCTTTCTGTTTCATTGAGTTTGTTGATCATATTTAAAAGCTCTTTATCTGATTTGGGAGTGAAGTTAAACTAGAATCTTTAGTTTAAGGAGCTTTAACCGAGCAGCAAAAATTTTTATGTTTATTTTCAGGTGTTTAAACTTCTATTTTACTAATTCCATAATCTTTATTAAGTGCTCTCAAATAATTTGGGTTTATTTTTCATCAGTTTCCTAGCTTTTTGAGCTTTAGGATTATTTATGTTATTTTTTAACTTTCTTTATTTTCTCCCATGTGTGTTCAACTTTACATATTCATGGGAGTCTTCGTAGAACTTCACATATGGTATTTCCATTGGCAGATTTCATTGTAAATAGTTCGTTATTTATTTGGACTTCCTTTTTACCCTGGAAGCTATTTAGCAGTAGAAGTAATAATAGCTTTAAAAAGAATGATAGAAGAGAGCTTAGTAATAGTTTCTGTTATTGACAAGTGGATAGGGCTTTTATTATTTTGCTATGCATTTTATTGTAGACTTTTGGTCACTAAATGGACCTATATTTTCACATTTTAAACTTTGTTAGAATTTTCTTTGTGTTAGTTTTTGCAAAACTACAAGATTTAATTTTAAATAAATATTTTCTGCTTATTGGAGTCATAATTTTGTGTGTAAAGAGATTTAGATAATATATTAGAAATATCTACAAACCCATAGAAATAGGCTAAATGTTTCATACATTTTTTTATTTCCTCAGACTCTATTGATCCAGTAGCTAAATTACTAAAGTAATAATTACTCATCAAGATAAAGTACATAAGAGATGAATCAACATTGTTCATAGAGGTAAGTGAAATTTCAATGACAGAAAATGGAGTAGGGATGCACGAATAAAGATGGACAAAGGAACTGAAATCTTTGTGCCAACAGAGAGGGTAACAGTGAAAAACAAATTAATTTTCCCCACAGGGCTCAAGGAAGGTCTGGGACTCACATGTGACAGTTGCCAAGGTTGCACATCTGTCCTGAGCAGTTAGATGTCACCCCCCATGCCTTTTCCAATCTTTTTGTCTTCCATGTGTGGCCAAGAAAATATCCCATTCCCATCTCTGCGGGGAATGGGAGCTTGATTAACTTTAAAGTGGAGAGACTCCAGATGTTGGAGAGAGTAGACACAGTTGGGAGAGAAGATGCTGAACTGAGAACAAAAGGAATAAGTAAATTCAAATCAAGAATGGTCATTCACACACCCTTTCCTCCAGTCTATTCTCAGGGTTTCATTAACTTGGTATATCCCCTACTGTCGTGTAGGAGTTTGAAGGGGTTTTTTTCTTCTAGAGA
Source organism: Heterocephalus glaber (assembly GCF_053883595.1). Taxonomy (NCBI): domain Eukaryota; kingdom Metazoa; phylum Chordata; class Mammalia; order Rodentia; family Bathyergidae; genus Heterocephalus; species Heterocephalus glaber. The sequence continues at coordinate 8,705,154 of NW_028258349.1, read as the reverse complement.
AACAAAATGGCCATAAATAAAAAGTCTTGAAAAGCCTCCTAATGGAGGAGGGGGTATCTAATAAAAAGACAAAACCTAGCAGCTTGATATTGCCATAATGGAGGTCCACAGGGGAGACCTTGTGCAGATATATGGAGCTTCCAATGAGTTTTAAGTTTTGCTCTTAAATTTGAATGGACAACCAAAATCACAACACATAAGAGAAAAGACTCATAGTGGACACCATAGTCTAAAGCAAGGAAGGATAAAAAATGAAAGCAAAGAAACAAATATAAAAGAACTTAGAGGAACAGATAATGGATGAGCAAGAATAAAACACATAGCAGAATAATAGTGTTGAGAAGATGAGTAACAAGAGAGAAAAAATGAGAAATGTGTTGGGCCTATCCTAGGGCTCCTATATCTGACCAGTAGTTGAAAAATTATGGAGAAAGGATCATCAAAGAGGTTATACTGACTGCTACAGTTGGATCCTAAGTGTCCTCCAGATGTCCATGTGCTACAGATTTAGTCCCCAGAATGGCACTATGGGGACCCAGGGGATGTCTTCAGGTCACCGAGGGTGTGACTTGAAGGTTGTAGTAGGACCCCAGCCCCTTCCTCTTCCATGACATGAGGCAACTTTGCTCCACTGTGTGCTCCCGCCACAATGTGTCAACACAGGCTCAGGAAGCAGAGGAGCAAATAAATCATGGACTAGATCCTCCAAAACTGAAGTAAAACAACCTTTGTCTCTTCAGAGCTTGGTCACTCCAGTGATTTGTTATTGCCATGGAAAACTGACTTCCATGTAATTGACAGATTGGTTGCACGTGTGAAGTGTACAATGGAATGAACAAAAAAAACCAACAAAAAATAAACTTTTTAAAAAAGAGAGAGAAAAAAAATAAAACTATGCCAACCACAGCATCACAAAATTTCAGAACACCAATGATAAAAAAAGCAGACCAAAAAGAACTTCCAAGAGGAAAATCAAAACAAAAAGAGACTCGTTTTATATAATGGGATAGTGTATTAGTCAGTTTTCTTGCTGCTGGGACACAATGCCAGATATTTACAAAGTAAAGGAGGAAAGGTTGAATTTGGCTCAGTTTCAGTCCATGGTTGGCTGGTTCCAAGGCAGGAACATCCATAGCAGAAGGATCTTGCAGAGGAAAGTTGCTCACCTCATGGCAACCAGGAAGCAGAGAGGGAAAGGGAAAAGCCAGGGACATAACACCCTTCCAGTTCATGTTTCAGTTCACCCATCTCCAACCAGACTCCAGGTTGTAACAGCGCATAAACTCATCCACAAATTAATCCACTGATGAGTATAGTCCCACCATGAGTCAGCTGCTGTCCAAAAGCCCCACCCTGAACATAAGGGTTTGAGGGATATTCTTGAATTAACCCATAACAAACAGGAAATGAGATAAAAATGCTGTTTCTCCACTGTGATTCTGCAAGCAAAGTGAACAAGCTCACTCACAAAAGGTTGTGGAAGAGAAGTCTCTGGGGGTAGGGAGCACATGAGGAACTCAGAAATATGTCTGAACATTTGGAAGATTACTGACAGGTATTTGACAGGTTTTTTGTATTATTTAGAAGAAATCACTCTCTACACATAGAACACTAAGTAAATAGGAAAACAAAACAATTGTCAATGCCAAAAAAAAAGCAAAATATTTCTAGGAAACTATTATATGCTGCTTGGCTAGGCAGAAGACAATATGGTCATATTAATGTAAACATGAATTACTGATATAACCAGAAATTATGATGTAGATATATGGATTACATGGAGGAAGAAAAGCAGAGGGTGGATGTGGAAAAGTAAAAATTGTAACTAATAAAATGAGAAATCAGTAATATATGTAATACTCATAAATCAACTAATAACAACATTAGCATTAGTCAGAAATAAGTAAAATCTTGAAAAGCTCTTCCTTACAGAAACCAGGAGTGGAGAGGAGGAAGGAGTGAAGCAGACCTTTTGATCTTATTTCATTTTTTAAAAATTATACACATTTATTACTTTAGTAAAAATGAAAATATTTTGAATAGTTAAGAACAAATTACACAGCTATATTTATAGTCAACTTTGTTACTGTGTTAACCACCACCCTTTTACAGACACATGATTAATGACAAAAGATACAAAAACCTAAATGGGAATAGGATGATCATTTTAGACAGGGTGATGGGTCAAAGGTGTGTGCACACACACACACACCATGGGTCAAGATGAACCTTGACCTCTGTGATGATTCATTTTATGTTTGAACTTCACAGGGCTGATGGGATACTCAGATACTTGGTCAAACCTTCTTCCTGATATATTTGTGATGGTGTGTCTGGATGACATTATCATCTAAAAGAGTAGACTGATTAAAGCCGATTGTCCTCCCTCATGTGTGTGGGCCTCAACAAATTATTCAAAGGCCTGAATAGAACAAAGAGGCCAACTGTCCCAGGAGCGAGAATGCACTTTTCCAGCACGACTTGGGCTGGAGGCATCAGACACTTATTTTGAGCTGAGGCATCAGACTTTTCTTTCCTTCAGACTCAAAGTGAAACATTGGATCTACTTGGTCTCAAGGCTGCAGGCTTCTATTCTGGACCTTATACCACTGACCTTCCTGATTCTCAGGCCTTTGGACCCAGACTGAAGCTGCGTCAGCGTTCTCCTGAGCCTCCATAATGCTGACTGCAAATCTCAAAGCTTCTCAGTCTCTGTAATCAATGAGACAATTTCTCACAACAGATCGATGTATTTATCTATGTATCTTTGTATCTATCTGTCGTCTTGTTGGTTCTGTTTCTCTGGAGAACCCTGACTAAAACAACCCCTACCTCATATCATATGCAAAAAAGAGCTCAAGATATATCAATGAGTTAAATATGCTAATTAAAATAAGTCAGGTCCCTAGAAGAAAAAATAGGAAAAGGCTTTAATTGTCTTTGTGTAGGCAAACATTTGTTTAACAAGGCCAAAAAATGTACTACTAATAAAAGAAAAGATTAATATATTGGACTTTATTAAAACTAAGTAGTATGTTTAAAAGCACCATTAAAGGAAAGAAGAGACAAACCACAAACTCAGGAGAGATATTTGAGATACAAATATCCAACAGTAAATTTAAATTAAAAGTATAAAGAGACCTTATATAAATCAATTGGAAAAATTCAGACAATCCAATGAAAAGTAAAAAAATTGAATAGGCCTTTAGCAAAGAAGAAATTTTAAATAATCAATAAACACATTAAAGTGTTCATTGTCATTAAGCATCAGTAAGACATTTATTAAATCTCAATGACTCTTCTACACACCTGGCAAAAAGACTAATATGAAAGATTCACATTGCCAGATGTTAGAGAGAATGGAGAAGAGCTAGAACTATCTTAAACTGCTAATGAGAATATAAATAGGTACAATTGCTTTGTGAAATTATTTGGCCATACCTACCAAAGCAAAACATGCATTTATCTTATGACCAAGCAATTTTAATTACCAGTACATATATATACATACACACACACATATTCCTACCACCAGCACCAAAAAATGAGTGTTTATATCTACCAAAAGATGTTATTAAATACTTAGACATCCATTCTTTACAAAAGCACCCAAACAGAAAAACAAAAGTTGAATGGATAAATAAAGTCGTTGTTGAATCTATGCAATGAAATACAACTCAGCAATGAAGAAGAACCACATCTGAGTAGAGTCAAGATTCATGAACTCATAGACACAAAGGTACAGAAGAAACAACTCGCATGAGAGAGTACACACTTGATGATTTCATCTATATGAAGTTCAAAATGGGCTCAACTTCCTTAATCGTGAGGTGTGATCATAAATTATAGTGAATATTTAAATTTTAATTTTTTTTTGTACCGGGGATTGAACTTGGGTCCTTGCACTTGCAAGGCAGGCAGCATACCCACTGAACTAAATCCCCAGCCCCTGAATATTTAAATTTTAAAAATTTATAAATAGGGCACACATGTGTAAATACTGAATAGTTTCTCTATTGTGAGAAATTGAAAGTGTAAATAAGGATTAAAACGATTAAAATGAATAATTGAAAATTTGAAATAGGAAGAAAAGTTCCAAAGGGGTAGGGGAACCAGCAGGAAAGAAAGGAAAGGAAAAATTATGAGAAAAGAAAAAAATGGAAACAAAGTCTATGTAAATAGGGAAGGGTGGAGGGCGTGAAGGGTGCACAGGTAATGGGGAAAAAATAAGAACCAAGATACATCATGTACAGGTACAAGCACCCAATGATAGATGTAAACATATTGTATACCTAAAATGTACCAATAAAAGCACTTAAGGAAAAAAAATTTATTACAGCAAGAGAAACATTGCCACTAATCTGCTTCAAATATTCTCCCTTGATTCAAACAAACTTATTCAAACACACTTATTCTATCATTCTTGCCATTTTTTCAAGTACTTCTGGAAGTCTTCTTTCATGAATGTGTTTAGTTGCTCTCTTGTAGTTGCTTCAATGTCCTGAATTGATTCAAAACCTATACCTTTCATGGTCTTTTTGACATTGGGGAAAGCCAGGAATCCCATGGTGCCAGATCCACTGAATAAGGTGGGTGAGGACATACCATATACTATATGTTTCTGTTTGACAGAAATTTCCATAAACATTTAAAATCAATTCATGACATTCAAGTATCCATGAAAATACACTCAGATAACTTTTATATGCTGGGAAGCAAAATCATATGATTTGATTTTTATGATATGTGGTAGTCTGGAGCTGAACCAGCAATATCTCCAAGGTATGCCAGTAATTTGTATCAGACTTTGATACATCAAGGCAGGATGTTGTGAATGCTAGGTTAATTATTAATAAAGTAACAAAATAATAAATAGGTTAATAAAGGAAAGAAAGAGAATAATGAAAAGTATTTGATTAAATATAGAAAGGAGAAGAACAACATACAAGTGCATCAAGTGAAAGACAAAAGGTAAAATAGACACAAACAAAATAGAATCATAATTACATTAACTATAAGTGGGTAAATGAACCAAGTAACAAAGACCATCAAATTGGATGGAAAGACAAAAACTATCTCCAACTGCTTAAGACTCACAAGTTTAATCATGAGAATACACAATGTGAAAAGTAAAACAATGAGAAAAAACATTGGCGTAAACTCTAAACAAAAGGGCTACTGTAACCATACTTACACTGCCAGAGTAGTTTTTAAAACAAGAAATAATGCTAAAAGGAGAGCTACATTTCATAATGAAAAGGTGGTGAATCCAGGGAAAAGGATCACAGTTCTAAAAGTGAATGTGCACAGAAACTTAAATCCCAAATACATAAGAACTGCAACATTAAGGAACTTAAAATTAGGAATAGAAAACATCAGTACTATGCTTTTCTTCTTTTAATGTGATGAACAGCCTTTATAAATTTTATAATTTCATATCTTACTTGTTGAAATGAAACAAACTTGGACAGTATATTATATAGTCTCACTTCACATTTTGAGAGGTTTATGTTTTAACTCCATATTAATAAGTAAGATTAGCCTATAGCTTTTTTCTACATAGTCCTTGTCTGGTTTGGGTATATCTGCTGTGCTAATCATATAAAATAATTCTAACTTCTTTTTGTCTTCCAAAAGTGCTGGTGGAAGTTTAGAGTTATTTGTTGTTTAATTGTTTAGTAGAATTTTTCTTTAAAATGATCTGTGCTCATTGTTTTCTTTGTGGGAGGATTTTTACTATTCATGCAAATTACTTAATGATTATAAGATTATTTTTTCCATTAAGTTTATTGGTACATTTTAGGTATAAAATACAGTTACATTCATCATTGGGATCTTGTACTTTTACATGACAGATCTTGGTTCTTATTTTTTCCCCTTCTCCTCTCCTCCCTTCACCCCCTCCATTCTTCCCTATTTACAAAGTCTTTGTTTCCATTTTTTTCCTTTTCTCATATTTTTTCTTTTCCTTTCTTTCCTTTCCCCTACCCCTCCCACTTCCCCTACTCCTTTAGACCTTTTCTTCCTATTACACAAAATCAATTACACATTTTTTAAAAATTATAATATCAAGATTTAGAGGACATCACCAGAGATTTTACAGAATTTAAAAGGATATAAAAAGCATATTACAAAAATCTTTTTTGAAATAAATTTGGCAACTTCTATGAAGTACCTTGGAAGACAAATTAATGAAGCTGACTCTGGAAGAAATATTAAATTTGAATAGCACCTATTAAAGGAAGTATATTCCTAGCTTGAAAACCTACCTATATGACAACAACAGGCTCATATACATTTTAACTGATAAATTATATCAAACATGTAAAGCAGAAAAAAGAAGGAACACTTCTCCCCTCATTTTAGGAAATCAACATTGTGCTAATACTAAAACTGGATAAAGATAATAGAAGAGAAAAGTATGAACATAAATAAAAATTTGTTTAACAAAACAATTAGAAGTCAGATCTGGCAGTATGTAGTAAGTGGTTTTATTATAGGGATGGCAGTGTTGGTTCAGCATTGGAAGATCCATCCCCATAAGTCATCATTTTAACAAAGGGAGGAAAAAGCCATATGATCCTGTCAGTAGTTGCAGAAAAAGTATTGGACTAAATTCTATAGCTGTTCATGGTCAAAGCTATCATGAGTCTAGAAGCAGAATAGAATCTTCTCAACAGATAAAAGACATGTACTCCATACTTCCACCAAAAACACCTTATATGAATGGAAAAGATACAATGCTTTCTCCCTAAGGTAGGGAACAAGGGCAGATTTGCCCACTCTTCATCTGCTCGTTAAACTTTGAAACAAGGCCCAAACTAAAATAGTCTGGAAATAAAAATAAACTAATAGCATAGGATTAGCAAGGTAGAAGTAAAATCTTTATATGTAGATGAAATAATCATCTACATAGAAAATACTAATAAATCTCTAGGAACCCCTAGAACTTGTATTTGAATTTAGCATGATTAGAAAACACAAGGTATACACAAAAATTCAGATCTATGTATATTTGCTATAAATGAAGAACTGGATATTGAAATTTAAAAGTTATGTAGGAGTAAAAGTACCTAGAAAAGAAAAAAAAAATAACAGTGCTGGAAGACATTAATTACCTAATTTTAAGACTTCCTCTAAAGCTACAGTAATCAAGGCAATATTGGCATAATGAAAGACATGTAGATCAATGGAATAAAACAGACAGTCTAGAAACAGAACCACACATATATGGTCCACTGATTTTTGAAAGATTATTTAACATTAATATTTTATAGAACATAAACTCAACTCAAGAGCAGAGGAAAAGATAAAGTTTTCAACAAATGTACTAGAACACCTAGAATCCGTATGTAAAAAATTAACCTCAACACTTTATTTCCATACATAAAAATAACTTGAAATGATCTATGAATCTAAATATGAAAGACTAAAACTATAAAACTTTAAGAAGAAATTATAAGGGAAAGTGGTCATGAATTTAGGGTAGGCAAGAATTTCCTAGGATACAAAAAACATGATGTATAATAGAAAAAATTTAATAAATGAGATTCCATCAAAATTTAGAACTTTAAAAGACATCATTAAGAAAATGAAAAGTAGTCCTTAACCAGAACATATTTATAGTACATATAACCTATGACCAGAATAAATAAAGAACTCTTACAGCTCATTAATAGACAACCCAATTAAAAAGTAGACACAAGAAGATGATAAATAGCCAATACAGCACAAGGAAAGGTGTGCAACACTAGAATAAGAAAAATACTAATCAGTACAATAACAAGATCGAATTATACACTCATTAGGGAGGTTAAATTAAAGGTTTTAAAAGAACAAATGTCAGCTTAGGTGTGAACCAGTTAGAACTTTCTAATGCTGCTAGTGTGAATGTAAAATGGTAAAACCATTTTGGAAAACAATATAGAAATTTCTTGTACTACTGTTAAGAACCAACAGTTCTGTTCTTAAGTATTTTTTTTACTTAAGACAAATGAAAACACATGTTCACAATAGATTTGTATATACAGGTTGACTGTCCCTTATCTGAAATTCTTGGGACCAGAAGTGTTTCAGATTTTGAAATCCACTTGATCTACAAAGAGGATAGCTACTCCTGCTTTTTTTCTGCTTCCTGTTGCATGGAGTATTGTTTTCCACCCTTTAACTTTCAGCCTATGAGTTTCTGTTTAAATTAAGTGTGTTTCTTGTACGCGGCATATTGTTGGATCTTGCTTCTTGACCCATTCTGCCAGTCTATTTCTTTTGATTGGTGAATTGAGACCATTAACATTAATAGTTATAGCTGATACATATTGACTTACCATTGTCATGACGTTTTCTTTTTATTGGATTCTCCCCTTTTGCATTTAATTTCTTGTCATGCCCAATGGATTCATTCTACTTTGCTTCCTGGGGTTGTGGTCCTCATTATCTTTTCCTAGGATATTGTCTAAAAGTTTTTGGAGTGCTGGTTTGGTACTCATGAAGTTCCTAAGGTGCTCTTTGTCATGAAAGTATCTTATTTCTCCATCAATTTTGAAAGATAGTTTTGCAGGGTACATCAATCTGGGTTGGAGGCTGCTTTCCTTTAGGGCTTGGAATACATCACTCCAAGTTCTTCTTGCCTTGAGGGTTTGCATTGAGAAGTCTGCTGTGATTCTGATGGGCTTTCCTTTGTATGTGACTTGTTTCCTTTCTCTAACTGCTTGTAGAATTTTGTTCTTCTGTTGGGAATCTTCGGTTCTGGAATCTTAACTATTATATGCCTATATGTAGATTTTTTTTATCATAGCTATTTGGAGTCCTATATGCCTCCCGTATCTGTATGTCAAGTTCTTTTCCCCTGCTTGGGAAGTTTCTGCATCACTTCTGTGAACAGTTTTTTTAAAGTCGTCTGCACACTCCTGTTTCTTCATTGACTCTGATCAGTTTATGTTATTCTTCTTTGCATCGTCTAGCACCTGCTGGATTGATTTCTCATGGTCCCTTACTATTTTAAAGAAATTTTTCTTTTCCTGGTCACTAATTGCAATTTTATCTCTTATATCTCAAACTCCATCCTCCCATTGGCTCATTTTGCTGTGTAAACTTTCAATGGAGTTTTTAATCTCCTGAAAATCTGTTTTATGGATTCCATTTGTTTCCTATGTTGGGATTCCATCATGTTCCTCAGCTCCTCTATTTTTTTATCTGTGTCCTCTCTAGACTTATCAATCTTGTTTTGCACTATGGGCACAATCTCTGCTGTTATCTGAGAAATTATTTCTGATTTCATTTTTTCCAGATCCTCTTTTGTTGACAGTTCAGGGAGTCCAGGAGGTTGAGTATCAGATTGTTCCATGCTTTTTCCCTTTGGGGTTGTCTTGGATGATCTACAAGTCTGGTTTTGAGGCTTGTTCATGTGTCTTCTCATTTCAACAGATGCAGCCTGCTGTGCCTTTGTTGAGGCAACTTTTTGCTCACCCAGTGGTCTTCAATTCTCAGCAAGCCACAGAGCTGCCTTTTCTCTGCTGCTCACTAATTCCTGGGTTCAGAAAGGGGGCCTTCTGGATCCCTGAGCTGACCTGTTGTTTGGGTGGGCTTCTGGCTGGGGCCTGTGCACACTTGGGATGGTATCTAGGTGTGTCTCTGGCTGGGGCCGCTATGTAACTATTGTCTGGGAGAGTCTTTGACTGTGGGCTGTGCACCTCAGTTCCTGTTGTGTGAGCAAGCTTCTGGCTAGGGTCTTGTGCACTTACTGATGGTATTGGGGTGAACCTCTGGCTGTTGGTTGTGTGCCTGTGCAGCTCTTTTCCAGGCAGGTCCTTGGCTTGGGCTGATGTGCCCCAGCCTCTGGGGTCAGGTCAGAGCCCTGGCTGGGATCTGCTTGCAGGTGCACTGCTCTGGTCCACACTGCTGTTCCCTCAACTAAGATGGTCTGGTGTGCCTTCATTGCAGAGATTTTCTTCACTTTTCCAGTGGGCTTTAATTTACATCAAGGGGCCTCACAAAGGCCCTCTTTCTGTTGTTCACTTCTACTCTATTTTTTCAGGTTCAAAACAATGTCCTTTATGGCCCCTGCAACTCTGTGGTATGGATCCAGATAATGGCTCAGCACAGCTGGGGGCGGGGGGAGGGGGGGAGGCTCACCTCCATGCCGCTCTGGGGCGGTGATACAGTGGCCCGAGAGGCTCACTTTGGCCCTCTGGGGCAGTGATATGGCAGCCAGAGAGGCTCACCTCCTCAGCGCTCGGGGCTGATTATAAGATTATTAAACTTTAATGTTTCTTATTTGGCCAGATTAGCTGATTTTTCTAGGAATTTGTCCATTTCAACAAAATGTCCAGTATATCATAAAGTTGAAAAAATAAATTATTTTCTTTAAATCTCTGCTGAATTTTCAGTTTGTATTTTCTTTTGCATTCCTAAAATTATTTTATTTGTGCTTTCTCTCTATGCTTTCTCTAATAATTCATCTTGCTAGAGTTCATCTGCTTTATTAAGCCTTTCAAAATAACTTTTAGTAAACACTTGCTAGAGTTCACTTAGTTTTGTTAAGAATCTCTGGTAAAACTTTTTTTCTTTATTGAATTTTATTCTTTAACACATCTCTTTTCCAATACAAATTTCCTATATTATTTATATATATATATATATATATATATATATATATATATATATCTTTAGAAAAAACTTTTTTGGCCTTCCAAGAGTTATTTTATATATATTTAATATTATTCATATTATATATTAATATTATTGAGTCTTTATTAATAGATATAATGAACTAGTGATACAATGTTAAAGCTCTATGGATGAGATTTTAAATATTTTAATTCTAAATTTATCATGTTATGTTCAGTATAAAATCAGTTCTTTGAAATTTTTGAGTATTACTGCATGTGTTTAATTTTGATAAATATTCTCTCTGTGCAATAGTTTTATTTTATGTTTGTCTTAATCAATTTTCTGTTGCTATACCAGAATACCTGAGACTGGATAGCTTAGAGGTTGATTTTGATTTATAGTTTTGGAGGCTGGAAAGTCTAAGGATATGATGCCAGCATCTACATGGCCTCTACTGAGGACCACCTGCTGTTTCAGTTCATGGCAGAAAAAGTGGAAGGGTAAGCATTGCATGTGGAAGAAGAATGTGTGTGCCAGAGAGTAAGAGGAGGTGCCAGGCTCGCTTATAAAAACCTGCTATCAGATTAACACATTTAGTCCCACAAAAATGAGAATTCCCAGAGACCATGTTAATCTGTTCACGAGGGTGGAACCTCGTGTCTATCACCTCTTAAAGACCCATCACCTCTCATACCATTACACTGGCAATTAAACTTCCACAAGAGTTTTGGTGGGGACCAACCATAGCAATATTTATCCATTAACTCCAGGCTGTTAGTTGTATGGATTAAATTTTCTACGTCTTTTATCAAATTTTTTCCATCTTATCTATTATTTTCTGAGAAAGATGTGTCAAAATTTTGATCATACTTGTTTTTCCTTTTTAGTGATGTCTATTTTTATTTTCATAATGTAAAGCTATCATAAAATTCATGTTAATGTAGAAATTAATAGGGGTGGTATGTTTCATAATTGGTAACTTAGACTTAAAGTCTAATTTTCTAGTCTTTATACTGTTACATCAGCTCCCTTTCGGTTCGTTAGTTTAACTCTAATATATCTGTCTTCATTCTATTACTTTCAAACTTTTGTATCTGAATATTTTAGATATTCCTCCTATGAACAGCTTATTTTTCCTTAAAATGTAGTCTGAAAATATTTGTCCTTCATCCTGAATCTTTAATTCATTTCCATTTAATATAAAAATTGTTACAAAATTGACTTTATTTCTTCCATTTAATTTTGTTAATACTGTGTTTTGTTTGTTTGTTTGTGGTACTGGAAATTAAACCCAGGGCCAGCCTCATAAAGGCAAGCTCTCTACTGCTGAACTACATTCCCAGTCCTTTTTATTTTTTATTTTGAGACAAGATCTTGTTCAGTTGTCCAGGCCAGCCTTGAACTTGTGATCATCCCATGTCAGCCTCCAAAGTAATTGCAAATACATGAGTGTACCACCATATCCACCTAATCTTGTGCTTTCTTTTTGCACTTTTCTTTATTTACTTTTCTATCCTTTGATGTATTTTTAAATGTAGATGATTTTTCTTACCTTCTGTTCTTCTATCTTCTGACTAATCAATCTTTTCCTTCTTACAAAGTAATATAATCACCCCAGAATATTTAACAACTGCCACTTAACTGTGCTAATTTTGTTCAATATATTATTTTTGCGCAGTTTGTACTATACATTTTAGAAATATTTGCTTTATATGGTCATTGTTTAATTAGATTTACCCACATGTATATAATTTTCATTGTTTATTCTTCCCTATATCTCAGAACACTTTTTCTCGATTATGAAAAAAGGCCTTTGGTAGTTCTAAGAGTTTCATTCTCTTAAACTCTATATTTTTCTTGTTGTGAAACACATTTCATCTTCATTCTTGTAAGATACAATTTCATACCCAGCACTCCTAAATTGAGAGTAATTTTCTCAAAATTGTAAATATGTTTTCCTGTCTTCCAGGTTTTAGCTCTGCTGTTGATCGTTCCAGAGTAGTTATTCTTATGATGTACTATTCTTCATTTTCTGTCCACTCTAAAATTTTCCTTTTTCTTCTCAAGGGTTTGCAGATATAGACTTACTCATACTTGCTCAGTAGGGAAGTAGTTGAGCTTCATGAATCTGTTGATTAGTGTGTGTGTCTTTGTTTATCAATATCAAAAATTAGCAGTCCCTATATTTTTGGCTATTTCCTCTCCCCCAGTTCTCTCAATATGTTGATTCTTGAACTCTGAAGAGACATATGTTAGGCTTTCACACTCTATTTTCATCTCTATATTTTTAAACTGTGCATTGAGATTTTTTAATTCCTATAAACTCTATTATCTCTTTAAAATTGTTCCCAGTCATTTTTTTCATAGTTTCTAACTCCATAGACACAATTTCAAAAACTTCCCTTTATTTAATCATAATAAGCATGCTTTTTAAAATTCTGAATTTTATCATTACAATAGTATAGATTTTTCCATGTTTGATTTTTTTTCCTGCTAACTCTTGTTACTGTGGCTTGTTTACTCATGTGATTTATAATTTTTGATTGTTAGTATATGGTCTCTAGAATTTTATCTACTAGAGTTTTTGAAGCCTGAATTTAAAATGGATCCTCCAAAGAAGGTTTAGTTAAGCACCTATGAACATCACCCACCTGAAACCACCATAAATTTTCATGGGAATTTTCAAATCAGAATAGTAGTGTAAATTTAATTCCCAAATGCATGCAATGATTTATACTAGAAATTTTTAAAGAATCTTTCTTCTGTTTATTCCCTCCATCTAGAGCCAAAGACAAGATAAAAAGGTATTACATTTTCTCTGTGGGGTATGTTTTTCCCAGAGCACCTAGCAGGGCTGCTGACTATATGTAGCTGCCTTTGATCTGACCACCTACCTTGAGCATAGCCAGAGCTTGTCTCCTGCATAAAGAGTTTGTCTCTGTGTGGTTTAAGCTGTGTGCTATAGCACTGAATCATCTGTAGCAAAAGTTTTTCTCTTGATATCAAGCCTGCCACATTGCCAAAAAGGATGAGTCCATTTCCACTTCTTTTTTCCTCCAAATCCTGCATAGAATAGGTTAGAAAACAGCCTAATCTTTCTTCTGTTGCAGTTGGCTTTTCTCTCCCTTCTGGAGTTTTTCCTTCCCTGGAAATAAAAGTATTCACTGGAGTTATGTATAGGAATCAAACACATCTCATCAAACTTGTAGATATAAACCTTTGTGCATTTTTTGATTAATGCTTTTATTTCCCCTAAAGAGAATTATTCCATTATATCCTTGATAATTGACTCAGTTGTATTTTTCTGGTCTCTTTCTGATAATATCAATGGTATAAATATTTTTGCTCGCCATTTCTTCCTGTAACTCAAATCTTTTATTCTGAAATTCTGAATGAATCTTTGTACATTTGATATTTGAAAGAGTATTTGGATAGTTGTTTTATTTCCTTCATGTCTGTCATCCTGGCCCTCAGAGTGTCTGTCTTCTTAGCCTGGAAAAGCAATTCTGCCCTCTTAGAGCTTGCTGTATTTGTTCTCTGTATCCCTGGTTTGATTTTGTGTGTGCAGTTTAATACCTGCAATGCCACCTTCACCTACACTATGCTTCTATTTGTTTCTTTATAGACTTTTGGTCACTTAGGAACCTCCTCTTTCATTTCAGTCTGTTTGCTCATTTTCACATCTTTCACCTCATTTTACAGAGTTCATTTTTCCCTGAATTTAACTGAAAGCACACAGTAAATAATGCAATATATTTTAAGTATGTTATAACTGCCATATTCTCCAGTTTAATGCAATCTTTTCATAGGTATCTATTTTTGGCCACATTATTCAAACTAAAACAAGAAAAAGTCTACCAAACTAGGTAAACGCTTCAAACAGTGTGGGCAGATTCTCCCCCAATCCCCTCTCCTCCGCCCACCAGGCTACATTGAGATCTGAAGCTGGAAGATGGGCTGGCATGAGTTTGCAAACCAGTTTAGTCACAAGGCATCTGGAGAGGAGTAGAAAAGACACTGTGAGACAATCATAGCAGAAAAATTTCAATTTCCTTCAGCTCCTTTTCTGTGTTTGCTGAAGCCAAACACCAAGGATTAGCTCTCCAAATGGAGTTTTCCCTTTAGGTCTGCCTCCACTTCCAGTGTGGAATAATGCTATTGCTTCCTGGCCTTACAGTCCATGGCCTTGGCAAAGACTGTCACCTGAGCTTCTGTATTTGCTGCTGCCATTCTTAACCTTGAACCTTCAGAACAGCTACTTCCCAGCATATTGACCAATAGTAGCTAAAAACTAGGAGCTCACGGTAAACTTAGGACCTGCCCTCAGTCCTGTTCACACTACTTAAAATGCAGAAGTTTAAATGGATTGGGTCACGATTTTCCCTATGTCCACAGTGCCTACTGCTTTCTCAGGAAAGTAGATGTATATTTCCTTTTGGCTATTTTCTTCTTTTTTACCTTTTTTCTACTCTACTTAGCAGTAATTTGTTGTAGCTTCTGACCTATTCACAGTGCACATGTTCTCTAATTCCAGCGAAGGCACTGGCATGTCGCTCTCCCTCTACTCCTCCTGTCATTCTGGATGGTAGGTGGACAAAGAGTGTTAAATGTCTTCACTGACCCAGGAATCTGTCTCAGTTAGTACTCTGCAGATTTTTGTGTATTTATTAAATGTTTACAGAGCATCTCTCTCAATGTGTTTTCTGTTGCTGTAACAGAATATCTGTGACTGTGTAATTTATAAAGAAGCATATTATTTTGGCTCATCATCTGGGAAGTCCAAAATTGAGTAGCCACATCTGGTGGGGAGTTATGTTACTTCAACCCAAGGCAGAAAACAAGGGTAAACAGGTATATGCAAAAAAGACAAAACACAACAGATAACCTTGCTTTAAATCAGCTTGCTTTCACTATTCCACAAGAGCAAAAGCTCACTGATGTGAGAAAGGTATTAATCTATCCATATGGGCTTCATCCCTATAACTTACACATCTCCCACCAGGCCTGCCACCCCACATTGTCACCCTGAGGAATTAGGTTTCCAGGACATGAACTGGGGGGGCGGGGGGACTCAAGCCATAGTAGCCAGCACCCATCATAACTGGCATGTCCTTTGCACCAGATACATCAAGGAACAAAGCAGTCAAATATCTTTAGCATTACACACTGCTAATCAGTAAATCATATAGAAGGTGATAATATCATGGAAATCGGAGTGCAGGCTAAAGGGCAGCAGGTTAGGAGGGGATCAGAGAGCCCCTCATTGAGAAGACAAGATAGGACCAAAGGAGAGAAGAAGGTGAGAGTGTTGGTCACATGCCTCTCTGAGGGAACATGGCCCAAAGCAGTGGGAAGAGCAGAGGCAAAAGCTCCACATTCACAGTATGGGAGGCAGAAGTAAGGGGGCTGCAGGTTCAAAGCCCGGCTGGGCAACTTAGCTAGATCCCACTCAATTTTTTTTTTTAATTACAAATAGGTCTAGGGATGTGGCTCAGTGTGAAGGCCCTGGGTTTGATCTTCAGTAGGAAAAAACAAAGTCAGGCCTGAGCCTGGGATGTCCAGAGCACAGCTAGGAGGCAGGGGCAGCTGCTGCAGAGGAGCAGAACCTGGAAGATAGGTCAGTTGTTAGGTAAAGAGAAATGGGAGCCACGGGCAAGTTTTGGAGAGAGGAAGACTCTCACCTAATTTACACTTCAAAGGATCAGTTTGGCTGTGCCTGGAACACAGAAGTCCTGGGATGCAAGTAGAACTCTTGAAAGCCACCCAGTAGCCACTAAGACCACTGACTACATCTTAAACAGTGATTCTCGCACAGACTGCACATGAGGATCACTTAGCGTGAAGCCCACTTTCTTTTAACTGGAGATTGAGCTACCCAGGACCTTTGTACTGAGCTACATCCCCAGCCCTTTTTAAAGTTTTGCACTGTGAAACAGAGTCTCAATAAGTTGCTTAGCTTGCTAGGCTGGGCTCGAATTTGTGATCCTCCTGCTTCAGCCTCCCAGAGTGACAGAATTACAGGCATCCATCATTATGCCCACATTTTTCAAAGTCAATGTTAAGGCCACACCCTAGATAAACTGAAGCAGAATTCTGAATGGGTCCCAAGCATCAGTGCTTTCTAAATCTCCTCAGCAGACAGTTCTCAATAACACAAAGGTACCCTGGGTCTCCCCATCTGATCTGTGGGGTCCTGGAAGGAGAGAGCATGCTTTGATTTGGTTGGACCCATGGCACCTGCTTGGCACATAGTACTGATGAATTAATGCATGAAATTTCAATTTCACCAAAAGAGAAACCAGAATATTGATGGAAACATGTGGTCTTCCCAGCCCAGAGCTCATTGAGAAAGATGCAAGATTCACAAGAAGAGATTTAGGACAAAGGTTTCATTACTGACTTAAGAAAGAACAGTTTCTCAATATGTAGACTCCCTTGGCTCCCAAAGGATGTACTAGTCACCTCTGATATGTGTGTGCTGGGACTATGGCGGTCCTGGGGCCCTGTGACCTGTCTCCCTGAGAGCTCCAGATTGGACAGCACCATGGACTTGCTCAGCCTCAAAAACAGCAGCCCCCATGCCTTGAGAGGACCTGAGGTTCACCCCACCCCCATCCACAGAGAATGCCCAGCTGCTCCCACCACCTGCCCCCCAAAGCTGGCACAATGTGAAATCACAGCTTAGGTCATCCTATTGGGTGTTTCCAAGTTCAGGCTCATGGCTTGGGAATGCAGTCCCTCAGAGGAAACCCACAGGGCCCCTTGTTTATCCTCACCAGTTCCATGTGGTGGCACCAAGGCTGCTGAGTAAATGTCAGGCAGCCAGGTGTCAGAGGCAAGTGGAGCCAGATGCCTGTCCTGGAAGCTGGCTGAGTTCCAGTCCTCACCTGGGTGTCCCCAGGCCTGGAGCTACCACATGTTCAGAATACAGAGAGGAGATATGATCCCACCACAAGGCTGGAGACGCCATCTGGCTGGGCCAAAAGCTCCCATCCCAGAGTGCCCAGCCCTACCTCTCCATCACAGGAGGGCCTGGGCTATACCTGCTTCACCAGTGCAGGGGCCCTGACCCCATGCAGCTACTGAGCACTTAAAATGTGGTTACAGCAGCTGAGAAACTGGATTTTTAATTTTTACTTCATTTAATTAGCTTAGAGTCAAATAAGACTGATATTTAATTCAGTTCTTGCAAAATTTTTCAATATGTTTAGATATATCTGGAACAACTTAGGTACTTGAATCTTTTTCAATGGGAATTTTGTGAAATACAAGTATAGATCAAGAAAAAATGTAGCATCTAAACTGAGATGGGCTGTATATGAAGAGTTTACCAAAAAATGAGATATAAAAATCCTAATCTGTTAAATGTTGTGGCAACAAAATACCTGAGGCTGGGTGACATTTAAGGAAAAGGGTTTTAGCTCACAGTTTTCAGGATGGAAGTCCAAAATCAGGTGGCCATGTCTGGTGGTCTGTGGTGAGGGTTATGGGACTATGTCACAATGTGACAAATGACATCGTGGCTGGAGAACATACAAGGGGTAAGGGACACGTGTGGAAAAAAGAGATCACATGGTAAGAGAAGAAGCAAGACAGAAAACCAAGACAACTGAGCTCACTTTATACAGGGGACCCAACCCCTGGGCCATGGCCAGTACTGATCTGGAAACTGTTGGGAACAGGGCTGCAAAGCAGGAGGCAAGGGGCAGACAAATGACTGAAGCTCCATCTGTATTACAGCCATTGCTGATCATTTGAATGACAGCCCGAGCTCTGCCACCTGTCCGGTCAGTGGCAGCATTAGATTCTCATAGGAGCACAAACCCTACTGCGAACTGCACTTGCAAGGAATTGAGGTTGTGCGCTCCCTTGGATCATCCTGAAACTGACCCCACCCAACTCCTTACTCCTGTCCATGGGAAAACTCTCATTGGTGAAACCAGTTCTTGGTGCCAAAAAGGCTTGGGACTACTGGTTATGAGAACTCATTCCCAAAGGACCTAATCCAGTTCCACAAGAGCTGGCCCACTTCTACCATGCAGCTTGTATTTCTGCAGAGGGTACTGCCCGAGACCTGATCACATGCCACTGGGCCCCACCTGGTCAAGATCCAGCACCTGTCAGCATCATCATACAGAGACCAAGCTTCCAGCACAGGAGCCCTTAGGGACAAACCACATCCATCCAATCCACAGCACTAACTTATCTCATCAAGACTTTTATAATGATTATATACTGAGATGATAATACTTTTGATATATTGAATTAAATTAAATACATCATTAAAATGAACTTCACCTGTTTTTCTTTCTAATGTGGCTCAAAATCACATTCAAGGCTCATAGTTTGTTGTCACTGGTATTGTCAGACTTTGTCCCAGGCCGAGGATACTCTACAGTTCCTAAACAAAGAGAGCTATTGCAAGCCAAGAATGAGCAAGCTGAAAGTTATTTTAAAGAATTTCCTTTCAGTATAGAAATTCCTGCTCACCTTCTCTCTCTTCCCCATATAATAATAAATCCTGTGGGTTTCATATGCATGTGTAGTGGGGCCCGACCACCTCCAACAGGGGATTCAAGGATACAGCAAGAACTCACATCCGGGGCTTTTGCTTCCTATCAGGCCACATGGAGGGGACCTTATTCATTTATTAATACTTTGCTTATGTCATTGAACAATATTCTGGTGAGATATTTAGGGGGTACATAGGCTTGTAGAGTAAAACTTAAGAGACATCATTATAAATACACTCTATGTCTTTAATTCTTTTGCATTGAGGCTGTAATTTTAATGTACTGATCTGAGAGTTGCTTTTTGAGTTAGATTCAGAGCAGATTTTTCACACCCAATCAGAATGAGATCCATTATTCCTTTTACCAGCCACATGCTATTCCATTGTGAAAATGTACTTGACTGCCTTCTGATTTACAGACATTTAATTTTCCATTTATTTCATAATATAGACAGTGTTGTTATGGACATTCTTTTACTTACATCTTTTTAAAAATGTATGCACATTATCTTAGCGTTCCTAAAAGTGACATGCTGAACCAAAGATTTATTGAAATTTTATTTTGATAAATATTGCCAAATTTCCCTCCAAATGTGTGGTACCAATTTATATTTGCCTGAGAGTAAAGTGGCCCTTTTCCCCATCACCCCCAACATTTTATTAGTCTTTTCATTTCCTATTCAGATGGGTGGCAGATTCTATTAGTGTTCAGGGCCCAATTTATCATGCTTCTTGTGCAACCAAGGGGCTATAACAGTATGTATTGGCCAACAGTATGTATTAAATGAATGGCTTACTGCAACCTTTCTCCATTTTTGTATAAGGTGCCTGTCCTTTTTGTATAGGAGCTCTTTAAACACTTTGTATATTAAACATTTACTAATAAAAATATGTCCAGTATTTTACCTCAATCTTTCACCTTTTTTCTAGGTTTTTAATTTAAGGTTTAATTAGGTTTTTATGTTTTTAGTTAAAAACATAAGTTTTTAGGTTTTTAATTAAAGAATAACACATATGCAGGAAAGAACATAAATCAAAGGTGCATAGTTAAATCATTTACCACAAAATAACATATTCATGCAACCAGAACCCAGGTCAGGAAACAGAACACTGTACAAACTCTAGAATTTCCCTTAAAACCCTCCCAGTCACTACCCTCTTCCTCCACCCAAAGGTAATGATTGCACAGTAGTAATAACTATCAGAAGATGAGTTTGGCTTTTAAAAAATGTATATGGACTGCATGCCATTGGTTTCTTCCTGTCTGGCTCTTTGTTGCTGTTGGTCCATATCATGTTTGATGTGAGACTCATCCCTGTTATGCCAGGTAGCTACCCTTTATTCATTTCCATCATTGTGCAACTTTGCATTTTATATGCATATCATGCTTTATTTCTCCATTCTAGTTTTGATGGACCTTTAAGTTGGGTTTCTTTTCAGTTTGGGTTTTATAAATAATGCTGTCATGAGCATTCTGTATATGTCTTTCAATGTGTATTTGTGTGCATTTCATTTGAGTATATGACAAAGAGTGGAACTATTGGTTAAAGAGCATAGATAAGATTGGGTTTTGGTCATTTATCTGTTTATAGACCTATCAATAGTGTTAGAGTTTTGGTTACTTCCTGTTATGGTTTGAATCTAAAATATACCCCCAAATCTCAAATGCTCAGAGGTAGGGCTTTCAGAAAATGATTGGATCATGAGCCCTCTAACTTCATCTGTGGTTAATCCATTGATGACATTTATAACTGAGGGACATTTTTGGAAGGTAATGGAAACTTAGCAGGTGGGTTCTAGTTGAAGAAAGTGCATGTGATTTGGGGACTATATCTTGTCCCTGGCCCTTTCCTCTCTGGTTCTCTCAACTTCTCTCCTTTTTGACTGCCATGAAGTGAGGAGCTTTCCTCCTCAGCCCCTTCTGCCATGATATTCTGCCTCACCTCAACCCCACCCACAGAAATGGAACCAGACAACCATGGATGGAAACCTCTGAAACCATGAATCAAAATAAGCCTCTCCTCCCTTTGACTTTCTCCCTTTAAGTTGACTATATACTGACTATACACTCTGAATCTTCCCCAACACTTGGTATTGTTAGTCTTTTTAATTTTAATCATTCTAATGAGTATGTAATGGTATTGCATATAGTTAAATTTGCATTGCTCAAGTGAGCCATAAAGCTGAACCTTTTTAAATATGTTTGCTTGCCAATTGGATATTCATTCTGTGATGAAGTGTCTGTTTGAATCTTTGTCATTATTTTATATGGTTATTGTATCAGCCAGAGTCCAAGTAGGAGAAAGACAGAGATGGCTAACAACAAAAACAGGGGAAAGAGAACTCTAAGGCCTATGTAGGTAGCAACTATAGAAAGTAACCACCCCCCAGGGTTGAGGAAAAAGGAAAACACTTGGCAGCTTGCAAAAGAGACCTCTCAAAACTGGGATTCAAAGCCTTCAGATGATGAGGATGCTGCAGAAATATGTCCCCTGCCTCTGCAAGAAAGACAAAGCTGCCCAGAGCTGTGCCCAGAAAAGCAAAAGCCTCATACTGGTGTGGAAATGCTACAGAGAACCCACCTCAAAATGTTGATCTACCTACTTCTGGAAAAACTAGGTGGAAAAGCTAATCCTTGTTCATTCTCCATCCTTACAGTTTCCTTCAGTGCCCCCTGTTGACAGAGCCTGGCACAGAACTAGCTGGGAAAGCAGAACTTAGTGTCA
Source organism: Heterocephalus glaber (assembly GCF_053883595.1). Classification (NCBI taxonomy): domain Eukaryota; kingdom Metazoa; phylum Chordata; class Mammalia; order Rodentia; family Bathyergidae; genus Heterocephalus; species Heterocephalus glaber. The sequence goes on along the minus strand of NW_028258349.1, from coordinate 8,683,308 downwards.
TAGTCTGGCACCAGTATTACAAAGCAGAAGCAAATAGGGTGAATTTGGAGCTGAGAGGCAATAAATTAATAACCAGCACAGTTATGTGTCATTTTGTAGAGATTTGCAGTTTCTTTACATATTCTAGGAACACATTGTTTGTTGATTATTTGTGTTGCAAATATATTCTCCCTCTCTGTGATTTATTCTTGCCCCTTTTAGGTGTTGTTTAATGAACAATAGCTTTTTATTTGAATGTAGTTCAATTTATCAATCTTGTTTGATGGTAAGGCTTTTGATATCTTATTTAAGAAGTCTTTTCCACCCTAAGGCAATAAGAATATTTTCTGATATTTTCCTTAGATGCTTCATAGTTTTCATTTCAATGTAGAATTACAAGATTTCTAGAATGGATTTTTGCACAGGGCTCTGGGATGCTATGTGGTGGGGAGCCAAGTTACCTCTTGCTCCATGTTGCTATCCAGTTGTCCCAGCCGTATTTAAGATATGATTTCCCAATGTTCGGGGCCCTTCATCGTGAATCAAGTGTCCAGAACACCCTTTCGCCTCTTCCCTGTTGCACTGGCCTGTTTGTTGCATACTTGAACCAGTACCACAGACTTAATTACTGAATTGCAATTGAGTAAAGCTTTCCACCTCCTTCTTAAGGTGTATCTTAGCTATTCTTAGGCATGGAAACCCTGATGTTTTCATTGAGATTCCATTAAATATATAAATGATTTGAAGAGAACCAGTATAGCTAAAGTCCAACCAAAGCACATCATACATAAATCCATTTATGTAGACCTTAATAATTTATTTAAAATAGTATATAATAAAATTATCATTATTACTGTTTCATAGTTTTAATCACAGAGATTTTGCATACCTTTCACTAAATTTATTTCTAGAATGCAAAAATGTATTGACATGGCAAATTTTTTTCTTAATTTTTTTTTTCAGTTCTAGGAATAAATCCCAAGGCCTACGTATGCTGGCAAATGTACTACCACTGAGTTACAACCCCAGCCTTTCTTCTCACTTTTACTTTCTGTTTATACTAGTAAGTTGAAATAATCATATTTATTGGAGTACTACTCAGCCATAAAGAATGAGAAATTAAGAGACATTTATAGCTAAATGGATGCACATTGAGGCAATACTCTTAAGTGAAATAAATAGGACAGACGTGCATATACTGAATAGTTTCTCTGGTGTGAGAAACTGAAAGTGCATAATAGATAGGCATAATAGATATTGTGCAGTAGGAAGAAAAGGTTCAAAGGGGAAGGGGAAGTGGGAAGGATTGGGGAAAGGAAAGGAATGGAATGCAATTAATATGAGAAAAGAAAAAAACAGAAACAAAGACTTTATAAATAGGGAGGGGTGGAGGGGTTGAAGGAAGGGCAAGGGAATGGGGAAAAAATAAGAACCAAGATAGATTATGTAAAGGTACAAATTTCCTATGATGAATGTCATTATATTGTATACCTAAAGTGTACCCATAAAATTAGTTTTAAAAAATAACCATATAGATGGTGAATTTTAAATTTCTAATTAGCAAAATATGATTACTCTTCTTTGTTATTTCTTGATTTTTCTCTTCACTTTTAGAAAGTCTTCAAAGTCCATAAAAATGATTCTACACTTCATTTTATACTTTTAAAATGTTGTTTTAAAATGTGCAGATTTCTGACCTATTTGCATTTAGCTTTATTAATGTTGCAAAATAAAATTCTTGTTTTGTTTTTATAGTTTGATAAATTTTCAAGTACACTTGGACTTCTTTCCTGACTGTCCATTCTTTTTTGTTGATATATTTATCTTTTTCCATATAATAATAAAATATAATTAATAAATATGGTATTTTAATGAATTTAATTGATTTGTATATTTTAGTGGTATATTTGATTATATAAACCTCTCATTATTTTTTTCCAAAACTCTCCTGATAATTCTAGAACATTCCATTTCCTATGTGAACATTAGATTCTACACATTGAGCTGTTGGTTTCAAATGAATGTATAAATGAATTTAGGAAGAACTGATACCTTTGGAGTATTAAGCCTTTCCTTATAGGAACATAATATGTCAATGTATTTATTCAGTCTTCTTTTATGTCTCCAGTGAAGCTTCAAAGGTTTTTAATTTTTTAAATTAAGTTTTACTATTTAAATTAAATTTTAAGTAAAATAATGCATTAATGGTCTTAAAATTAAAGCATAGCCAGAAATATCTTATTTTCATCCCTCCCCCTTTACCTGAAGAAAATTATTGTTAGTTTCTTATTCATCCACACACTGTTTCTTTAGGCCAAAAGAAGCAAATATAGATTTATCTTTTTGACTTCCTCATCTTTTTAATGAAAAAATGTACTTTATTATATGCGTTTACTTCTTTGTTACTGAGTAACATTAACATAGCTTCTTTTTCTGAGCTGCATATTTTTCTTTTTATGTACATATGACTTGCTTTATTTAAACAGTCTCCTAATAATGGACATTGAGTTAAGTTTTTACTATTACATGTTTTTCTACCATGAAAAAAAACTTGCGTATGCACCATTTTGCATGTGCAAGTATATCTATAGGATAGTTTCCTAGAGGTAAAATTTGCTATGTCACTAGGAACTGTTGATTTTTCATATTTATAAACCTTCCCAGTTGACCTTTGTCAAGACTAAATAAAAGTCACTTATCTACACATACCACATTTTATTTATCCATTCATTGGTCATTTGGGTTGTTCCTACCTTTTGACTATGGTGAGTAAGACTATCATGAATGTGGGAATAAAAATAAAGTATCATTTCAAGTTCCTGTTTTCAATTCTCTTCTGTGTGTACCCAGAAGTGGAATTGCTGGATTGAATGGTAATTCTATGTTTAATTTTTAGAGCCCTCATCACACCCCTCTCTTTGGACTCTCTAATTTCCATGACAATAAACTAACCCCCAATTCCCTATTCATGTTCCTAAGAAGCTCTGGGTGCTTTTGCAAAAGTCTCCTGGATCCAAACACCTGTGCTCATGAGCACTCATTTGGTCCTAATGTTTGACAGGAAAAATCCAGACCCTTCACACATCTTATCCCTCATGTATGAAGCAGGAAACTACCGTGACATTCAGGCCCAGGAACAAGTATCCATAGCTTTGTCAATTTGGCATCCATTTCCATGGTCTGGGGCAGGCAGCAGGACATCCTGAAGAAAGCCCTGGGTCAGAGAAGTCTCCTAAGGCTTTGCAATCAGTGTTGAGAGGCTGCCAGCTAGAGGGGCCTGCTCTTCTCTACTCAAGAACAGGCCAACACTGAAGCATCCTCCCTATTTTCCCTTCCCTTTTCTTCCTCTTGCCCTCCTTTCCCTTTGACTCTCTACAGACACAGATAAGAATGTAAGTGAGATAAAGACAACACCTGGCACTCATCTTATGCCAGTAGAGTTTCCCTGAGCAGCTGCCTGTTAATCTCTGTCACCTGGATCCCAAGTCCTGTCCTTGAATCTTTCGGCCTTTCCTATGATCCTGCCAAGATTATGTTTGCATAAGATATCCAGACCCATGAGACCATACAGGGAGCTCTGTGCTGCACAGGAGGAGGCAAAGGTGTCCAGTCTCTTTTGCTGGAACATGTCCTGCGGGACCCAGCTCTGTGCACCTCTGCCCCACCAACATTCTTTTCTCTTCTCCCTCAGATTGTGTGAGGATACAGCCAACACCATCCCCCTTTCTGCTTGGTGCACCTGTCTCCCAAAGGTAACACTCCACCAGCCACCTCTTCATTACCCTTCTTATGTTTGTTGACATGCTTGGCCATCCAGCGGGGCTGCAGTGAATGTTTACCGAAATGACTTGCAGAGAGGTGGGTGAGATCCTACGCAATTTGGTTTTTCCTCTGTCTGAACAGACAGTCAACTAGATAATTAACTGATTCCAAAAGTGGAGAATTGACAACATTTTTGAAAAACACATAAACTGACAGAAGCCAGGCTCTGATGAATGCAAAGGAAACAAGCTTTGTTGAACACGTCCCAGAGAACTACAGGAAAATGTTGCGAAATAAGTCTGGAGAGAGCTTGGCACTGTCCTTCTGACTGCCACACCAGAACTCATCCCTGAGAAGCTCTGAAAGGCTACGATTCTGTGTGGTGCTGTCAACCTGTGCCCATGTGTTCTCTCCTAAAGAGGATGAATGTCTAGAGCAAACTCCAGAATGGAGCAGAGGGTAGGAGGTAAATTACCTAAGATATTACTTAGAAAATGCTGATCACTAAATATGGCTACCAACATGAAAGGCCAGTAAAAGGTGATAATCACTGTTATTATTATCACAAAGTAAATCTGCAGGAGGAGGATGCTAAACCTGAGAAATTACACTGAGAAAAAACCAGCACACACAAACCAGCCTTGCCCTCTGAGTCCCTTCTTGACCTTCTCAAGCCTCCTGTACACTCAGGTCAAAGGAAATCGCCAGCCACGTTCTAGCGACGCCAGCTGTCCTCTGTCCCAGGTACCCTTAGAAGCAGACCAGGGGTCCAGAACTCAGCTTCTGTCTCTGACACTGGCCATCTCAGAAGGCTCCCTGGAGGGATGATGCTTAATCAGACTGACTGACACAGTACTGCATTAGTTTAAAAGCAGAGAGACTTCAAAGAAACTAGCTGTATACACATGGCATGGTGGGTTGACACAGGGCTATCAAGTTGGGAGTCATGCAGGCTGGAGCCTCAAGCCTGGCTTTGTGGTGGCAGGGACATCCTAAAGAAGTCACTCTGCCCTTTCTCACCTCAGTTGACTTCTCTAAAACCAGTGCTAAAATATTTGCCCCAAATAGTTATCGGGAGTATTCAATATATATATTCCAAATTCCATACTGGAGTCTGGCATATAGGAAGTTCTTGATAAATGTTGACCCTTATTCTGTTGTTCTGTGGTCTGTGAGTCTCAACAACCAGATCCTGTTTCCAGAATAGTATGCAGCCAGGAGCTTACAGAGAGTAGCCCTAATCTGAGACTGCAGTGGCAGGAGGAAGCCCACTTGGCCTATGGACCTTGGCATGGGTGGGTCTCCCAAGGGCAGCCCACAGTAAATGGCAGCCCCTGGGACTACGTACCCGGGGTAAGCGTGGAGGGAGGGGCAGTGGCCAGCCATGCATTCATGTGGGCGAGTCCCTCAGAGAGCAGCCCTGGCTGTGTATTTCAGAACTGAGCCTATCCAGGGCTCTTCCTGGCTCTCTAATCTCTAACAACCCCTTTCACTGTGAATTGCACTCTTACTCATCATTTTGCTCATGTTTCCTTGGGGGGTTTTTTTGTTTGTTTGTTTTGTTTTTGTTTGTCTCCCCACTAGGAAGGGAAGCTGCTTCAGGGAAAAGAGGCTCTTTTGGCTCTTGATTCTAGTAGATTTCCAACAACAGGTATTGGGCGTGGCAGAACAGGGAAGAATATATATTTATGAGTTCTCCCAGAACAAGGTTTTGAGATGAGTGTTTTACGCTAAGTGGTTTATTTATTTGAGAGGTGAAAAAGAAATGATAGGGAGTTGTGAACGTGAGGAAGGAAAAGTTAATAAAGAGAGTCTTTCCAGAAACTTGCTAATGTGGGTTGGAAGGCCTGATCACAGTGGGAACTGGGGGAGCAAGTGTGAAGCACACACCTCTGAGCCATCTCATGTGAGGGATGAGGAGCCCAGGTGCTTGCTTGCTAAGTCCTGCAGTCATTGGTTGAGGATGCCTCTCCAGAGAGGAGAAGGCACTCTTGTCCCAGGTCCAGGGCCCCAGAAAACTTTGAGGCACCAAAGGGCAGCCTCCAATAGAAGGAAGCAGGGCTGAGTCCACAAAAGAGATAAAGGCAGGACAGCCTGTACTTTCCCTCCACACTGGAAGATTAGAGGAATATAATTATGAAGAGCAGAGAAGCGAGTAGCCAGAACTACAAGATACAAGACCATGGAGTGGTTTTCTGGAAGAGAAAAAGAATACCTGCAGTTGTTCCTGTTGCCCTACACCCTCTCTACCTCAACCAGGGACTTCTCGGAAGTCAGGACCCACTTGCACTTCTGGCTCCAGGTTGAATGATACCTGCAGGGAGAGCTACATCTCAAAGCTTCACTGGAGAGGCTCACAGAGGGCCCCTCTCTCTATCTTGGGTCCTGCTGCCTTGTTAGGCAACTTCACACCTGTCTATTCTGAAGCTGTTCCCATTGGACAGTTCACCCATGAAAAAACTTTGCTTATCTTTCTTTCAGGCCATTCCTGAGATAAGAGAACAAGTCAGAAAAGTGCTACGGCTTCTGATTCCCTGGGGCTTGCTACAGCTTCTGAGAAGATAAACATGCAGAGGGGAGGGCTTTTGGCTAATCCTCAAGCTGGGACTAATACTAATTAATTTCTTGGTGTGTCTAGAGAGAGAAGAGGAAAACAAAAAAGAGAGAGTGTTTCCCAAATAGAAAATTGGCTCCTGGTATCAACTCTCAGCTTTGACCAGCAGAGAACCTGGAACTTTGGGGAATAAGAGGTTTCCCAATCATCTTTATGGAAACCCTAATAATGATGACTTCTCATGGGACAGCCACCATGGGCTACACTTAGGCTATGAAGCAAACCAGCAGAAAACATAAATACTTCATAGCAAAACTATTCTTGGTAGTCAATGTCTATCTGCAATGGGATAGATAAGGGTTTTATGGCATCATTTGGGAGGCAAGCTCCCAGATTCCTGACCCATAGAAACCATGAGAGATACTCAACATATACTATTGTTTTAAGTGATAGATAAATAACACAGAAGTCAGGATCCTGTCCTTGGGTCAGAGGGAATACTGACTGAAAGGAGGCTCTACTGAAATTTCTGGGGTTACTGATAATATTTGGAGCTGATTTCATGAATGTGTGTTTTGTGAAAAACGTTATTCTACTATATACTTACGATTTGTGCACTTTTCTATAAACGTATAATACTTCAAAAGTTTAAAAGTATCTCACTTTAAAAAAAAATCTTTAACCCCAAGCAGCACCAATATTTGTGCAGTACAGAAATGATCACTCCCTTTCAGGATGCGTGAGGACCGGCCACACGCCAGATAGCCCGAGACTTGTCTGGGGCACCATTACGTCTTTCATGAGGCCTCCAGGAAGCCAGGTCGAGGGCCATGTGAGAGCAAGCCTGCGCATGAAGAATTGCCTTGGCTCTGACTTCTATCAGGAATTGCTTTATTTCTCTCCCCAAACCTAATAGAATGGATTCAGGACCTGGGCTTCCCATAGGTTCTGGAATGGGAAATTTTGCAAGGTGCTAAACAAACACAGTGGCATGTCTTCTAGTCCTGCCTGGAAAGCTAGTCCCTGAACCCCAGCTTGTGAGAGGTCCAGGTAAACGGAGAGGCTTGAAGTTCAGGTTTGCTGCTCCCCGACTTCATGGCTGGTATGAGTGGGCCAGGCGGCTTTCATTTTACTTTCCCTCCAAATTTCACATTTCTAGAGAAGCATTTATCACCATTGTGATCCTTGTTATCCTCACAGTTGACAGGTCGAGCTCATTGCTTTTCTTTTTATTTTTTTTTTTTCTGCTTGATTCACCTAAGCCTTTGAATGGCTTGAGTCTTAAACTAGACCGAGGAGGGCTTATTTCAATGTAATTCCATAGATAAGTGCATTGATACATGTTCAATCTTACTCTAAATTCCTCCACGAGTGCTGGGTAGGGTGCAGAAACCCCTAGCATTTTCCAAGTGTTCCTTTCCCACCTTGTGTCCCAGTCTTCCCTTCATAAATCCTTGATCTGCTCCAGCCAAGACCATTTACTAGTGATTCTCTATTTAGTCCATGAATATTCCCATCTCTCTGCTTTTACTCTTCCAGTTCCTACCAATCCTTCAAAAATCCAGTCATCATACCTGCTGGCAGGAGACGTCCTTGGTCCCTTTGCTAAAAGTGGCAACCCTATTTGTAATGCGGATTCCAGAGATCATTGCTAGCAATCTTCCTTGGAGAGTTCTTGATTTTGCCCTTATCTGACCTGTCTGCTAGAACCACTTCAGGGCAGAGGTGAGGGGTTGTAGACTTCAATCCCTGGATGGTGAGTAGAAGAGGAAAGGTCCAGCAACGTGCCCACTGGGTGCCTGGTGGATACCTCTAAGAGTTCAGGGATCTTAGTGTAAGTTTCCCCAGAAGCTAACAGCCATACTTTGAATGTCCCCATGAAAACTCATATGAAATTTAATTCTCACCATGAAGTGTTAAGAGCTGAGACTAGATGAGATCTAGAGGTGACTTGTGGGTCAATAGGCTAATAGATTATCTCAAAAAGGGCCTGTTACAAAAGCCAATCTGCCTCTGTCTCTTGAATGGGCCCTTCTTGGCATATGATACTTTATACAGTCTTTGGACTACAGAGTCGCGAATATTTATTTTTTAATTTAGTACAGCAAAAGACACATTGCCACTAATCACCTAAAAATTCCCCTTCGCTTTGAACATGCTTATCTCATCATTCTTGCCACTTTCTGAAGCAGTTCTGGAAATCCTCTTTGGTGAGTGTCTTTAGTTGGGCTATTTTGATTTCCTCAGTGTCCTAAATCAAATCAAAACATTTACCTTTCACGGTCATTTTGGCTTTGAACCAGAAGATGCGTGGTGCCAGATCTAGTAAAGAAGGGAGATGGGATACACCTAATGTTTTAGCAGCCTGCCTGTGACTTGGGCCAGAAAGGGTCAAGAATAATAGGGAAAGTGTGTTCAAATCAGGGAAGTATGTTGAGGAGGATTAATGGCAATGTGTCTTTCACTGTAATAATTTTAAAATTTATAAATTCATTATATTGTTTATTATCCCTTGTATTAAGACAGCTACCACAATGGTACCTGGTGCCATGATAGAGTTTGAAAAATCCCACCTAAGGGGTACGGGAGCTGGTGTACTTATATGCAGTCATCAAGAGTCCTTGGTTGAGGCCTGTTGCTTGGATTACTCACTCCTGGCACTTCCCATCAGCTGTGTGGAAACATGACCTTCAGTGGTTCTAGAAAAAACAGCCCAGAAGTATAGTGATGCTGACACTGGTGCTTGGATGCTGAAGTGGTTCAGCACACACTGGAAAGAGTCTAAGGGTCAGGTAGGACTTGGTTACTCTTGGGCTCATCTCCTCAAGCCCTGGTCTGGAGGCTGGAAAGATCTGTATTCCACAACTGCTATGAGGGAAGGCAGCAGTCCCACATCCAGGAATCTACAGAGATTTATAGAAACATTGGAGCACTCATCCTGAGGGCCAGGTCATCCATCCTCCTAGAAGGAGACAAGCAGGATTACCTACTTCCATACTTCCATGTGCAGCACGGTCTCCAGCAAGAAGGAATTCTTCTCCACTCTGTGGTTGTTCCCTTCTGTTAACACTTCTCTTTCCAAAGAAGCTGCAGGCTGCCATCACAAACACTCACCTTGGCAAGGGAGAAGCAAAGTGATCAGCTCTGTACAGTTCCTGACCCAAGTCACAGGGTTCCCAGGAGGGAAAATCTGTTAGGGCTGGTTGCTGGTCTGTAATTACAGCTCAGTGAGAGTTTCACCCGTCACCCCCTGGCACTGCAGCTGAGTTGGACTTCCACTTTGTGTATCTTCTCGATGTGTTAAGATTGTATATTTGATACCATAAAATGTTCACATCTGTTATCTTCCACTAGAACTCAAAGCCAGGAAGAATGCAAAACTCTATTTTTAAAAACTCAATAGAAACAGTAAAAATCATTGAAATCAAGATCCAAAGTATTATCTGTCATCCATCCAGAATTCCTCCTTCAAGCAAGCAGGGAAATGTGGCACAGCATGTCCACAATTGTCTCACAGGGCATTGGAGTCCATAGTCATGTGGCTGAATCCTAGAGTATTTAGAGACAAAGAACATCACAAACAATGATACATCTCATTGTGTAAAAAATGTCTTCTATTTTGGAATCCTTGCAAATATCCTATGCAGATGAAAATAGACACAGCTAGAGTTGTTTTGATAATTTTTGTAAGTCAGAAGAAGAATCAAAACAGTTTTTGAAATGCGGCTAACAAAAAAATAATAAACCCACTCCATTTGGTCCCTCCTTCAGAGTATGTTACTAACAATGCAAGAAGAGACTTGAGACACAATGCCTCTAAAATGGCCTCAGAATTTAACTCTGTTGTCTTCTCCCTAAAAGTGGCCACTTACGATGCCAAAAATCAAGTGCTTCCCATGATGAGTAGACACAGGGAGGCACCCCGAGGATCAACTGGTCATCATCATGGTTGGCACCTTCACTAGCAGCAGGTCAAAGAACAGGACAATGTGAACACTGGCTTTCATGTCTGTTCATATCCAAGAGGCTCAGAACAAAAAGTCTGATCCAGCATCAAATGGGTTTGAGATTTGAAGCCACATTGGTTGATTCAAAACTTTCAGTGAAGTTCTGCTAAATTCTTAGATCTTGGCTAAATCCCAGGAGCCTAGACTTTCTTCATAAGATAACCAAAGAAGAGAGACAAAGTCACCATCTTTTGTGACTAACTAGGAACATCTTCTTTACTGTATGGTTTGGGCATGTCTGAGTGTGTCCACTAAGAACTCATGTGTCCCATGAACTTGACCCTTGATGTGGTGGTATCGAGAGATGAATCCTGTGGGAGCTATTTACCGTAGTTCTTGTGGGCCCTGAGTAATTTCCCACAAGAGTGAGTTGTTACAAGAGAGCAAGACTGGTCCTTTCTGGTCTCTGGCTTCCTGTCTCACCATATGATCGGTCCCTCTTACCTGTACTCCTGCCATCATCCACCATCTAACATGAAGTCCTTACCAGAACAGAAACAATACCAGCACTGGGCCCTTAAGCCTTGCAAGTATGAGGTAGATGTCTTCCTCTTATAAAGTGACAAGCTTCAAGTATTTCATGATAATAATAGAAAATGGACTATCCTGCCATAAAGAAGGATAAACTTGAATTGTTTGTAGGAAAATGGTTGCACCTGGAGACTACAATGTTAAATGAAATAAATAAGACACGCAAGCTTATATATCACATGGTTTCTCTTATATGAGAAACCCAAAATGTAAATAAAGAGTAAAATAAAAGATAGATAATAGGAAGTAAATAGATCTTTCTCAAATGGAAAGGGAATCAAGAGATGCATGGAGGGAAGAAAAGAGAGGGGAAGGGGATGGGAAAAGGGAATTAAAATGTAATGTGTACCAACTGTACACAAGGAATGCAAACATTATGTACTGCAAACATGTATTAATTAAAAAAGGATGGAAAATAAAATGGACTAATGTGCTTACTTTGGGCAAATGTTTCTTTGCAAGACCCCTTTTCCTTTAGTTAAACTCAGCAAGTACCTATTTGGCACTGCCTCCATGATCAGCTCAGTGTCAGCATGCACAGGGAAGGAGGTATATCCAGTCTGGCTTTAAGGAGAGCTCAATCTCTTAACCAAAAGGATAGGAACATTACACAAAACCATGTATGGACTCTCAGGAATATCATGAATTTCCCAAAATGTGCTTCCCCTTCTCCTCCCTAAGGCCTTTGAATGAAAACCATCCTTTTGAAAGATCAACCTGGTCTCTTTCACGTGGCTCCCCATCACTGATCTTTCTGATATACTACCTTCTTTCTTTCCTTCATGGACATTTTACAGTGTGAAATTATATATTTGTCTAGCTGTTTATCGCCTGCCACACTCCAAAATGCAAATGCCCTAATGCAGAGATGTTATCTTCCTATCTTTCTCACCTTTCTAACCATAATAGTGCCCCATATGAGGAAAAAGGTCTATAGGTATGTGTGAAATGAATGAATCAAGGTACAATGAATCGCTGAGACAATTTCGTGCATCATTGGTGACTTTCCCAAATGGTAAAGAAAGAGATCTAGTTTATTGTTCTTCATGGCTGAGTTGTACTCCATTTTATATAAAATGAAAAACACATCTTCTTTATCCAATCATCAGTTGATGGGCAATTGGGCTGCTTCCAAATTTTAGCTATTACAAACTGTGCCGCTATAAACATGGGTGTACGTATAGCGCTGAGGTATGGTGATTTTACTTCTTTGGGCAAGATGCCCGACAAGGGAATAGCTGTGTCAAATGGGACCTCTAATTCTAGTTTTTTGAGGTATCTCCATACTGACTTCCACAGAGAAACAAAGTGTATGATAGATAATATGAAATAGGAAGCAAAGTTTCGAAGGGGAAGGGAGGGAGGAAAGAAGGGAAAGAAAAAATATGAGAAAAGAAGGGAAAAACAGAAACAAAGCTTTTCTAAATAGGGAGGGGTGGAAGGAAGGGAAGGGGAATGGGAAAAAAAAACAAGAACTAAAATATATAATGTACAGGTACAAATTCTCAATGATGCATGTAATCATAATGTATATCTGAAATGTACCAATAAAGTTAATTTTTTAAAAAAAGAAAGAGAAGATCCATGTGGACTAAAATGGTGAATGGGATAAATTTCAGTGCTGGTTCAAGCAAGTCATTAAAGTTTGGACAGAATGAGAGCCCAAGATGCTAGGTTGACCTGCTGGGCAAGTAGAGGGAAGAAGAAATGCACAATTAGGATATTTGTGTGGAGTAGGCAGTGTGGAAAAGGGCCTGCCCCAGGATATAATGTGAAGCTTCTCTGAAATTGTGCCCCCACCCTCTACCCTCTTCTTTCCACCAAAGACATCCCGGATGACACCTCTAAGATTTATTGACATAACAGACACCATTCTAAAGTATTAGCCCAGGATCACACATCAAAACTGTAAGTTTGAAAGGATTAGAAACATACTTGGGGCACATATTTCATCTTGACTCTGGACTTAATTAAGATATTGCTAGAGTAATACCATCGACAAGCAAAAAAGTGGCACTTTATTCAGCCATCTCCCATCCCTGTAAAAAAATTAAAATAAACGTGGATTGCATAGAGTGAAGTATTCCTAATTATTCCATGCAGGGGGGTTGGGAGACAAATGAAGAGGTATCAGGAGCTCATGACATCAATTTCAGGGATCTAAGTTTAATCAGAGCACCTTATAATGCTAACACACCAGGCTCTTTATTCTAAGATGTTTGTAGCTATCATCAAATCAATATCAGTTGAAATACTCTTTAATGATGTGATCATTTCAAAATTAGACTAATTTTAATTAGCAACAAAAGCATTTTTTGGAAGAGAAAACCTGTAGCTTTCTCAGAAGATCCATGCTTCTGTTAACATTTAGAATTTTCTTAAGGGGGAAAAAGGCAAGATTTAACTTCCAATGAACATTAATCCTGATTTTTCCTAGCACCCAAGTTATTCACGTAGTAAGTTAAGATCTTAAGA